>NW_011889304.1:147287-149941 GCF_000151845.1 Pteropus vampyrus | reverse complement strand
AGGTTGACGCAAAACATAAAATGACATCAACTAACAAACTGATTAGGTCTTTGTGTGCCCACGTATTAATCTCACCCAATACCCACCCACATTTTCCAATTTTGTGGCATGAAGCTTGTTTTATTAAAAAGTGCAAATCTTTGAAATCTTAACTATATATAAAATGAGAAAAGGACACAAAAATAGAGCAGTGATATAGAAGAAAGATTATATCTTTTTTTCCATACGACACCCCAAATGCTGTGCCTACTGTTGTCCAAGTAACATGATTTGCTGTCAGAAATCAGTATGGACCAATGCAAACTCAGTTTCATCTCTGCTGGATCCTATATGTCAGTGGAAAAGAACAGAGATTAGAAACAGCAACATAAAACCATAACTTTGATAAAAACAGTGAAGCAAGAACAAATGTTTTCCAGAAGGAAGGATAATTGTTGATGGCATTAAAGAAAAACAATGAAGAGAGTTTCCCATGGAATGTGTCACTGGACTGCCACAGTAAGGTTAGCTGGGGCAGTCGTGCAAGTATTTATATGTGTTGTAGGCATGTCCAACACAGGACAAGATCATTTGTGTGGATTTCTACCTGTCTCTTCTATTTCATTCACTTTATTCTACAACTTTTTCTAATACTTTGTTTTCCTATAATAACTGACAGCATATTTGTAGCAGATCATTGCCTTCATTCAAATACATCATGTCCAATTGCAGTTTAAGACTCATTTACTTCTTAAAATTAAACTTTTTAAACAAACAAACATGACAGAAACAAACTCATAGACACAGAGAACAAATTGATGGTTGCCAGATGGGAGGGGGTTGGGGTGCTGGGTGAAAAAGGTGAATGGACTAAGAAGTACAAATTGTTAGTTATAAAAACAGTCATGGGGATGTAAAGTACAGCATAGGGAATATAGTCAATTATATTGTAATAACTATGTATGGTGTCAGATGGGTACTAAACTTATTGAGGAGATCACTTCATAGTTATAGATGTCTAATCACTGTTGTACACCTGAAACTAATATAATATTGAATGTCAACTGCAATTGAAAAAAATTTTTAATAAAATTGAAATTTTTATTGAAGAGTAATGCAAATAAAGAAAAATGAAAAAGTGGAAATATAGCTTGGTGGAATTTTATAGAGAAATACTTCTGTGTAACTACCTCCAAGATAAGAGATAAAATATTGCCAGCTAAAACAGGAAACACAGAACTCTAAGAAAACGGGGACAGGGTCCACCTAGAGCCCTCCATATATGTACCTATCCCGGTATCTACTATTGTCTCAAAAAGTAACCAACATTTTAAATAACATTGGCAATATCTGTATGCTTTTGACTTAACATAAATGGGACTAAGCAAAATGTATGGTTTGGTGTCTGGATTATTTCATTCAACGTTTTGATGTGTGGTTAATCCATGATGTTGTATGAAGCAGTTCATTTTTATTGCTGTCAAATATGCTTCTATATGAATTAATTAATAATCTATTCCACTTAATGTTAGGCATTTAGATGGTTTACAGTGTGGAAATATTGTGAGTTATGATATAAATAAGCATTCTTATTTATATCTTTGATGCACATGAGTACATTTTCCTGCTATGTATATGCCAAAGAATAAATACAGATTGAGTAGATACCAGTCAAAGTATTTCCAAAGTGAGAGCCCATCAGCAGTGACTGAGACATTCAGGTGCTCCAAACCATGCTTACACCCAGTCTATATGGTTTTAGTCACTCTGGAATATATTTTGTAGCATGATATTGTAGTTCTGTTTTGCATTTCTGGGATCATTAATGAGGTTGAACCTCTTTCTCTTTATTTATCAATCCACTTTTGACAGTTCTATTAAAGTCTTCTATTCAATTGATTTGAAAGAGTTCTTTATAAACTCATTCCATGTTTTGTGTATGTATTGAAAATCTCTTCTTCTATATTGTGCTTCATCTTTTAAATGAACGAGTGACTCTATTTGATGAACAGAAGTTCTCATTTTTATGTAGTCCAATATTTCAATCTTCCCCTTTATGCTGAGTTATTTTTATGTTATATTAAAGATCTCTTCCTATTATAAGTTCTTAAACATTCTCATCCATGTGGTCTTCCAGAAGCTTTATTGTTTTATATTTTAGAGATTTAAAAAATCTACTTATAATTAATTTGTGTAAGTGGTGTAAGGTAGGAGTCAAGATTAATTTTCCCCTTATGGACAGTCAGTTGACCTAGCCCCACTTATTGAAAAAAAACTTTATCCTTTGAACATGCACTTTAGTGCCATGTTTTTCAGAAAGCAGGTCAATATAGATGTTGATTTGTATCAGGATAATGTTCTGTTCTGTCGCTTTTTCTGTCTATCCTTGTGTCATGATCACAGTCTTAATAAATGTAGTCTCCTAATACATTTTGCTTTCTGATTATGTACATCCTGGAAAATTATTATTCTTGAGATTTTTCTTGGGTATTTTTAGCCCTTTGATGTGTCTATATAATTTTAGAATCATCTTGTCATTTTTCATGTGCACGCATACATACACATACCTACTTGCTAGATTTTCATTGAAATAGCATTGCATTTATAAAGCATCTTGGAGAGAATTAAGATTTTCTATACTTTTGAGTCTTCTAACCCATGAACATGACTATCCT
>NW_011889304.1:108884-146832 GCF_000151845.1 Pteropus vampyrus | reverse complement strand
TTCTTTTCTTAGATATTTGATGTTTAATAGAAATATAAGTGGTAAAATATTTTTTGTTTTTAACCTTCAGTTGCTTGTGTTATTGTACAATACAATTGATTTTGGCATTTTGGCAATGCATCATGCATCTTGTGAAAATTCACCTCATCAAGTATTTGTAGAGTATTTGAGATTTCTCTGCAGACAAAATCAGGACACATAAATAATGATATTTGATGTGTCTTATTTATTGTTGTTGTTTACTGGTTAGGGAGCAGTCCAATGCTGCATAGAGTTGACAGTGGGCATTGATCTCAGTCTCAAGGTGAAAACTTTAAAAGATAATTTATGCTGCATCTTGTATACTCTGTCATATCAATGAAATTCTCTTTATTCCTAGTATACTAAGTATCATTTTTAATAACAAGCACTGATTTTTACTGAACATTTTAAACGTATCTAAGAAGATGATTATGGTGTTTTTTCTATATTCTATTAATGTGGTAGGTTACATCAGTTTTTAAATTTTAAACCAACTTTTCATTTAGAAAGTAAACTCCACTTGTTTGTGATATATTATTTTCCTTAAATGTGACTGGATTTGATTTGCAAATAATTTGCTTTTAATTTATACACCTATATTCATGAGAGATATTGGCCTGTAGTGTTCCTTCCTTTAATGTATTTGTAAAGTTTTGTTTCAGGGAGCTGCTGAACTCATTAACTAAAAGAGGAGAGTTCCCACTATTTTATGCTCTAGGAAAGTTACTGTAAAATTAGCTCTTTTCCTTAAATGTCTAGTAGAATTCATCCATGACTTCAGTAGGTGCTGAACTTTTTTGTTTGCTTTTAAATATGTTAGTGCTTTAATTAATTCTATTTCTCCTATATCTAGCTTGCAGTCTTTAAGCATCTACCAGTTGTTGAAACAGATGCCCAGAGAAACAACTCAAAAGAGATTGAATCCCTGAATTTAGTCTCTCTGAGAATTTATGTTAAGAATGGCTTTAGATCTCAGAATCTCATGTCAAGGTGAACCATCCTGGAATGATCCTGGGTCAGAAAATCTAGAGCTTAATACTTGCCAAGGACCTCCTATCCAAGAGGGAGAGGGGATCTCTGGGTCCCCAAGCACTGAGCTCAGCTTATTGTCAAACAGCAATAACTTGTGTGCAAGGCAGGAACTGCAAAGACTCTATAAGTCATTTCACTCATGGCTGCAACCAGAAAAACACAGCAAGGATGAAATTATTTCTTGTTTGGTCCTGGAACAATTTATGATCAATAGGCACTGCAGTGAGAGGTCTACATTGAAGGAGAAATGGAATTCAAGTGGCAGAAACCTGGAGAAATTCATGGAAGACCTGAGTGATGATTGCATAAAGCCACCTGGCTTAGTAAGTAAAGGGGCAGAGGGGTAGAAGAAATAAGTAATGTCTGTTGGGGTTGCCTGGAAGTAGAGAAATAAGAGTTATTGTAGACTCAGTTATTAGTCCTTGCCAAGGAGAATTTTTACCATTCTAAGTAAGCAAGGAAAAAAAGTTTTATGTGCATATATTCAGTGGGACAAATGGGAGCCAACATATTGATTTAACTGATTTAAGCTGGTGTGGTGGTAGGAGGGCTCACTAAGAAATTTCACAGTTGAGCAGAAACCTTAAGAATGAGGAGAAATGTCTTAACAGGAGTTTGTTCTTTCCTCAGAAGGAACATCTTTTTTTTTTTTTTTTTTCATTAGGGAAGCCACTCTAACTATAAGTCACCATGAAATTTAAGGCCAGCAGAGATAAAGGGCAGGACAGTGGGAGCACTCAGTAAAAGATCTTGGGAAAGCCCGATGAGGACAGGTTTTTCATAAAGGCTTGTCACTCAACAGATCCAGATACAACAATGATAAGAGTTTGTTTACAGGTCCATGTCCACATGCAGGGACAGGAAGCCCTCTTTTCTGAGAATATGCCCTTAAGAGAAGTTATCATTCACTTCGCAAAACAGTTGTCAGCAGGAACCTCGACAGCAGCAAACATGAAGATACCCTCCTGGACTCCCCAAGATACTTCCCTGGAAACAGAACAAAGTGAGTGAGGGGAGCCCAGGTAACAGAGGGATGTTCTGTGTGGAACCCTTTTGGGGTACAATTTCACTGAGTCACTTCTTTATTTTCACAGGAGATGAAGATAAAGAAAATGATGGCAGTATTTCTTTGGAAACTTGTCAAGTAAATGACAGTACTACTAGTCAAGGCCATCAAATACCTTCCCTACTTGTCATCCAGGAAGAGAGCTGTCCCAGGCCTGAAGAGGGACATGTTTCTGTGGAGAATTTGCTCAACTCTAGAAGAGCAGGTCTAAGCACCTCCAGGTCCCAGGAGGGGTCCCTGAAAGGACTGCCTTATCAAGATGTCCTGATGGAGGTGGGACCAGTGTTTCTCTCCAGGCCAGATCAGGTCACTCCTGAGCCTGTTCCTACCCATCAGAGCAATGTGGGAAACTCCACATATGGGGAACACCAAGAAAGATTCCACAGAGCACAAAAGTCATACCAATGTGACAAGTGTCCCAAGATCTTTAGGTATTTCTCTCGGTTGAAAATCCACCAGAGAAGACACAATAATGAGAGGACATTTATTTGTGCTGAGTGTAACAAAGGCTTCTTCCAGGCCTCAGATCTACACGTTCATCAGAAGATTCACACAGGAGAAAGGCCTTTCAGGTGTGGCACATGTGAAATGTCATTCAACCACAGAACAAATCTTGTGGCTCATGAGAGAATTCACACTGGAGAGAAGCCCTATGTGTGTTCCTTGTGCCAGAGAAGCTACCGCCAATCATCTACCTACCACCGCCACCTGAGGACACACCAGAGACTTGCCTTCAGATGTGTTTCCTCCGCACCAGAAGCTTCCTCGATGTAATGTATAAAAATGTATCTGCGAGTATGTGTTATTTCCATGGTACTTCTGTTTATGATTTGTACTTCTCTTTATGATTTATAATATCCTGATTATATTGTCCACTTATTGTCTCCTTCACTAAAATGGAAGTTCAAGGAAGACAGGGGATTTCTCAGTTTTGTTCACCAAAGTATCTGAGGTGCCTAGAAAGGGGCTGACACATTTCAAATGACCAATAAAATCTGTTGAATAAATGAAAAGTGTAATGTCAGTGTTTTATCTCTTAAAATCTAGGAATATGCCCCACATGAGAAGGCAATGACACCCAACCCCAGGACACAAACACCCACTCTTGTGGTCCAGTGAGGCTTTCCCTGCCAGCTATCCTGTCCTCTGTCCACACTCTTTATTTCAGTGCAGCCACAGACACCTAAATATGTGGGGAGGGTAAGAAGAAACCTGGAAAATGGGACTTAGCCCATGAAAAGAAACTGTTATAGTTAAATGATATAATCATTTCTTTAGTTCACTGGACATATTAAAAGTTAAACTGGATATGAATATCACTGGTGATGGGAAGTTGCAGAAAATTCTTAAAACAGATACCAGAAAAATCAAATATTTTTCATTCATTTCTTCCAGAGATGGCAAGTAGGGGGAGGAAGGGGAGCTTATTTGCAGAACCAGTTTGAAAAAAGCACTTTGGAGAAAAAGAAGATTCTGGGCAATGCTGAAGCAAAGGCATGTATGCTGCTTATTTAGAATCCATTTGTGAGCTGGTTTCCACTAGGAAATTGGGGCTCAATCTCACTGAAAGTAGGTGACATGTAGATATGGCTTGAACCATGGAAGGGGGCAATCTACAGGGTAATTGTGACATTTCTGTGATTCCCTCACTGCATCCATAGAAGGGAGAACTATTGGGCTGCAGATAAGGTTCCACTGTGTGGAGAAGTGTGTTTACCTGTCCTCTTTCCTGTCTCTAGGGATTTTGCTATAGTGAATATTCTGGCACATGCTTCTTGGTACAAGGGGAAAATCTCTTTCAAAAGACCTCTGAGACAAGTTGCAAAATAATAGGGAATATAAGTTATGCATATTTTCTCCAGTTCCTGGCACAGATCTCCAAAAACCTTATAATTTTCTGAGTGATGAGAGCACTAGGCACATCTTTTGTTGTAAGAGTTGGTTTTTGACTTTGGTTTCTGACGCAGAGTTCCTAAGTCCTTTAGAATTTCCCATGTGAGTGTCTTTTGTTTCAACCCTTCGTGGGCTCCTGGATGGCTACAGGATGGGTGCTGGTGGGTGCTGGTCCTCAGAAAGACCAAGCCATGATTAGAAGTTTAAAACTTTCAGCCCCACACCCATCTTCTGGGAAGAGGAGAGGGTCTAGAAATTGAATTAACAATTGATTATGTTTTTGTAACCACAAAGTTCAAAGAGGTTGGTGAACACATTTGTGTATCAGGAGAGTGGTACACCCCAACTCCACAGGGTACTGTATTCAACTCTCATTGTAATTCAGAAAGCCATTTAATGTTCTGATTTTCAGTAACATGAGCCCTGCAGCTACAGAAATCAGAGCTTTTAGGGCTATCATGGAAACCTTCTGTTTCTTATATTGGGACTTGAGCTGAGAGATAGTGATCTTCAACTTACCATTTTCTCTCTGTAAGCAGTAATGTGAAGTCAAAAGAATCCTTCCCTGAACACAGTCCTTGTAGTCACATTCACTGTCTTAATACTCACTGCAGCACTTACTTGGTCTCAAGGCATGTACTGCAGTTGCTACTTCATCATAATCACTTCCAGGTAATAGATCAATTATGATGCCAATGCATACCATAGATCACTAGCACCCCATTTCCCATTGGCTAGGTGTTTAGCACTTCATTCAAGCCCAAGGGCATGGTTGAACCAATATTCAAATCTCATCCTTATGTGTTTATCTATTAGGAGTACTACTGCCAGAACCAGCTCCTTATCAGTTAGGGTCCAATCAGGAGAAAGAAATTTCATAGTAGTGTGAATAGAGAAAGTTTAATAAAAGTTATTAACTAAAACATTGGAGTAGTGAGGAATTGCTAGTTATAAGTAAAGACAACTCTTAAACCACTGGGATGACAAACATATACACACATATATACACATATAATCTCGAAAATGATTTAAAATGGCAATACAAAATAGTAGAAAAATTTGTGAATATTTGACTGAAGGACTTGCATATAAATTATAGAAATCAATAAGAAAAGGACAAAAAATAAAATAGGCAACATATTTGAACAGACTCTTCATTAAGGAATGTGTATCAATGGTCAGTAGAAAAGTTGTTTGACATTAGTCATTACGAGATACTAAGTTAAAACTACAATGAGAAACCATTACAAATCCACTAGGATGAAACCGATTAAAAAGAATCACAATGCCAAGATTGGGCTCAGCCTAATTCAGACTTCAATGTCTCCTGATGAAAATTACCTGAGGTCTTAACTCTTTTCACCCTCCACTGATGTTTCCTTACAGCTTTATCTTTGAATAATTACATAATCATTATTAATGGCTTTCTGTAATTTGCATTTCAGTACCTTCTTTTCTGAGATATCATCAATTCCTCATGAACGACAACAGTCCCAGCAATCACTGAAGGAGATGAGATGATGAGGTTTGGATGCCCCCTGTGAACATGTGCTCTGCCTGAGAACACTGGTCACTATCACATACCAAAACACAATCTAATAAGTTGCTCTCCGTTTGAGATAGATGTCAGATTCCCAGAGGAATTGACTATATCTTAGGATATTGAGTAGAGAATACTGAATGGATAAACGATGTTCTATGGAGTGGATACCATAACTGAGTATACAAGCAGGAGAGCTGTTTTCTCTGGGAACCAGAGGCAGAGATAACTCCTTGTCCTCTTACTTCATGGCGGCCTTCCTTACCTTCCAAGTCATGGCCCAGACTGAACGTAGAGTTATAAAATCGACTAACGCTTCTGACTACATGCATTTAAATAGCAAGAACGTGTTTATTATATTTCTGTTAACAGAGGATGCATTTTGTGTCTGAATGAGAATAGGTCCATTTGGCTTAGGGAATAATTGAAACAATATTTTTAGCCTCAAGTAGCATTCTGAGCTTTATGGAATCTGAAATAATGTCTCCAAATAAGTGATCAGTTGCAGACAACACTCCCCAGAAACCTACCAACCGCCCCTGAAAGATAAATTCGTCATTTCCTAGCGCCGCTGGTGGTGCCTCGACATCTTTATTGATGAGGTCAATGAACGGGACACTTACGTCACCAGTACAGCAGCAGAAACTTCATTACCTAGAGGGCAATGCGCCTAAAGGTGGCGGGGTTGAGCCTATGAAAGCCCAGGACAGAGGTATTTCCGTGCGGGTCAGGGCGGGACTTCCGGCGTCGTCCACGTGGCGGTCATTTTGGCCAATCCCGGCAGTTCACTGAGTTAGAGGCTTCCCAGCCCAGGGCTGCGGTCTAGAAAGTGCCAAAGGAATCGTCTCCGCTGCACAGAGGCGGGTCCGAGTCTTGGAGGCGGCTTACCGCGGGTTGTCCCGCTACAGGCCGAGATTGGGGCTTCCGTGCCACGCAGACTCCGCTTCGTCCATAGAGTCCGATGGAGGCGGTCGCGCCGAGGATCCTGGCTGAGGTGAGTTTGTGTTCTCCCGTCCTCACCGTCCTCAGCCCCCCGAACTCTAAAGCCCCGTATGCGGGCGCTGCTCCCGTCCTGCAGCCCAGGCCTCGGCGCTCGTGGCCGACATCCGGTCTGACGGGATGTGGAAGAGGGTCACAGGCAGAAGGGCCGGCCGTGTGAAGACGTCGGGGGGCGACTCACTGGGAGCATTGGGGGAACCCTAGGCCCTTTTTAGTGTCCACAAGGAACGGGGACTGTGAGTGGAAGTTTGCCCGAGGAGTTTCACTTTCGTTCTCAGGACGCTGGGAGCCATGGAGGGTTGCGAACAAAAAAGGAACCTGAGTTAGCGTTCCAAAAGTTTTCAAAAGCTGCTCAGAGGAAGAAAAGACTCGAAGAGGGACGATAATAGGGAGAGGAAGGTGATGTCCTGTAAAAGGTTACGTAACTGGCGAGAGCCTGCAGTGAATACTGAGGCCCAGAGGTAATGCAGTTATCTCAGGGTCACCTGGCTTCCGGGCTGGGCAAGAGTATTTAGCGGCCTGAGCCCATGGATCTTGGCGGTGCATATAGATTCCTGTAACTGCAGAATCGCTTAGGGGTCCTGGTTTGTGGTGCTTATTTCAGAGCCTCACTGATCCTCACCCCACCCTCACGGTCTCTGGGATAGTGGTGTCCTGGGACTGTTCAGCCACTCCTCCAGCCCTTGGACCTGAGGGACTTAGAACAGACACCAAGCTCAGGGGCCTAAGTCCAGGTCTAGGGTTGTATGGAGTGGTTCCTGTTTTTGGCAACCAGTAGAATGAGATATGGAAGATCCTCCTAGGCATGGGTACCAGAAGGTGCAGAAGCTTGGAGGGGAGGCTGAACTGGTTCTGGGACCTGCAGGAATCCTTTCTTCTGAATGGGAACTAGGAGCAGTGGGACAGGAGGCAGATCTAGAACAGCTTCGAGAAGTGGATGTCGATTGAGGTGATGGGAGCAGTGGGAGATCTGGAGCAATGGAGACAAGTAAGCCGACTCAGGTCTCAGAATCCCTGTGGCTGCAGCATGGGAACAGTATGAGTGTGGAGGTGGTAGAAGGACCAAGGAGGAGGCTACTGCGATAGTCTGAATGAGTATGATGGTAACTGGACCAGGATTGTGACCGTGGAGGTGGGAGAAACAGTCAGATTCTGGATCAGTGTTTTAGGTATGGCTGCCTGGATTTTCTAATTTTGAGGTTGAGAGAGTTAGGAGTAAAGGATGACTCGAAGGTTTGCTATTAGCAGCTGGAAGATGGACAAAGTCCATAGGAAGAGTAATTTTCATTTGGGATATCAGGAGTTTTATTTTTGACATGTTAAAGTATGAGATGTTTCAGAGAACAGTTCATGGGTGTCTAGAACTCTGAGGAGGAGTGCAGGATGGAGACTTTCCAGAAGGTAGTGAAGAGTATGTGACCAGGGAAGAGCTGTCGTTATTTTAATTTAGGGAATGCTGGTCAGAATGATAATGGTAATGGTAAACTAGGAGGAAGAGGGCAGGCCCCAGAACTGAGTTTCCTGTTTGGGCCCCTTGTGGGAAATGGGTGTCACAACACAGGTTAGAGAGAAGTGGTTGTGTAGAGAGTGGAGGAGAGAATATGGTTTGACAAATGGCCAAGGCCTTCAAGGATGAGTGGACACGAGGCAGATGTGGAGGCATAGAAGTAATTCGCACAAGATGAAACTGGAGCTTGTTCTTATTCACAGGATTTCGTTGTGACCTTTGGTGTGGCCTGGGTTGTTCCGCTAGGCTGGTGGATTAGCTTAGGGGCATAAGTGGTCATCTTGAAGACTCACTGAGCATGGGGTAGAGGGGCACCGTAGCTGGGCCTTAAATGAGGGTTAGGTGGAGAGAGTAAGGCTGTGACTGGTAAAGGGGCATCAAATGCAGTACAGTGAAGGGCTGTGGGTATCTAAAATCTGATATTGGTCTCAGTAGGTGAGGTTGAAGCAAGGAACAGTCAGGGAGGGAGGCTTTCATAGCAGGACTCAAGGCCACCACTGTTAGTGGGGAGTATCAGAGTCTAGGGTAGTACTTGATCCTGTTTGAATTTGCCAGGCATCTTCTGGATCACATATGCTGAGTAATGAATGGATAGACCAAAGAGATGACTATGGTGTAGGGCAGGAGCAGACTAGAGCTGTGGGAGTGCATTGTGAGAGGGAGAGGTTTGGGATAGTGAGTGATGTTTGGGAGAGGGAGTGTGAAATCATGCCCCCGTGCCCTGATATTGACCTAAGAGTGAGGGGTGAGCCCATGTTTGGTGGTATCTGGAAAAAACGATACCGGGAACTCCAGGGGAATTGCCTGAAAAGGGATTGTTGTGGTCCCGCATGCCAGGTCCAGAGCTTAGATGCCATTTATCTGCCCACCTGCCTGTTATGGAGAGCTGACATAGTGATCAATAGAACCACGATGAGACAGTGGACATCAGTGCCACCCAGGCTTAGAAATCTCCACTGGCTTGGGGAAGGGAGGAGGATGAGCAGGGGATAGATTAAGGAGGTGGTGAAATTAGACTTTTAGGAAAGAGGCTGATCATGGAATGAACTGTCTCCATCATGGCAGGGCTGTGTTACCTTTGAAATTGTGCTTCTGGGAACGTAGCTGTGTGAGAGAAGTGTGGTTCAAAGAATTATGCGCATGTGAAGAGGGTAATGTAAACTGATGGCATCAGGGCCCTGGAGTTGGGGTCGTAAGGGTGAAGGGTGATGCTATGTTTTTTATGTTTTTTGTGTCTTGGAGGGACAGTCTGGGGGACCTCAGTATTGTCTGGCAAGACCAGTATCAGATCAATTAACTTTCCTTTCTGGCCAATTTTTCTCCCCAACCTATGTTTGATACCCACAAACAGAAGCTGATCATGGAATGAATTGTCCCCATTATAACAGGGTATGAACTTTGAGGACGTGGCCATTGACTTCTCTCAGGAGGAGTGGGGGCTCCTTGATGAGGCTCAGAGACTCCTATACTACGATGTGATGCTGGAGAACTTTGCACTTGTGGCATCTGTGGGTAAGACCCTCACATCTCTCCTAGTGTCCTGAGGTGATATCCTGCCTTCACTTTTTTCTCCACAGGTAGCTCTCTTTCTCATGGGCTCTGCTAATTTCCTCCACTTTCTTGTCATATGTGCTGGGGGTACCAGTGCTGAGCTTTGTGGAGCACTCTGAACAATGGACTCCCCAAGCGTCTCTAACACTTGTTGCCTCAAAAAGTTCAGTGAAGTGTCTGGGAGTCAAGAGTCCTTCAGACAGTTTAATGGATCCCACCTTGCTTGCCCTCTCCCTGGCAAGGTGGCTATGTCCAGATCCATAACGTCCAGTTCTGTCCCCTTCCTCTAGGTAACAGGTCTTCATGACTGCTGTGCCAAGTCATGGTCATTACTTATATGACCCATGGGCTGTTCTTGTAAGATCCTCCTTCAATTGTTTTCAGTTTCTTCCCTGAATACTATTGTATACTGATTTTTTTCTGGGCCAGTGCTGGCTGCTCACCTAGTTTGTCTTTCATTAAGATTCCCATCATTCAGGTACCGAGTAATTGTACAATTGAGGGTACAGGGAGAACCCTGGTTGTTTTGCAGAGTGGACATAGCAAGATGGTCTCAGAGGAGGCCTGACCCTGGTGAGTGGCAACTGGAGGAGAGCATGACATAAGGGCTGTGTTCAAATTATAACAGGAAACTGCTGCGTGTCCAATAATGTTTTTGTGCAAATACCACTGACCACACCTCATTTCTACCTGTTCTTCCCCATACTTGACACTCGGCTGACTTGTCATTTAATCTGTGACTTCCTGGCTCCTTTCACCTTTGTGATCTTCATGCATCACCTGTTCTTCTGCACTGCTTCCTCTACAGTAGTCTCTAACATTGATCTGTGCATATGTTTTGAGGTGTGCACATATCTTTAAATTGTTCTTGAACACCGGATACTTCAGTTCATATTGAATTTTACTGGGAAAAGACACGACTAACCTTCCGCACAACTTGCCCACGCCACCAGCAGACAACATTCCTCTGAAGCCTGTTGGTAGAAGAATGGATTGGAGATCCTTCCTCTCTTCCATGTGGTGCATGCCATCTTTGTCCTTTCTCTGGTGAGGTCTCCCCTAATCTGTGATCTTCCAAGGCCTAGTGCTGTACAGAGCCCCTTCATCAACCTGCTTTAGGCCCCTTGTTTTCAGAACAGTCCCATGGACACAACATATTGTGTCTGACACACCTTTGTAATGGGACTTCTCCCTCTCACTGAAGTAATCAGCCATTTCCTCAGCATTTTTCTGCTTTCAGGTTGTTGGCATAAGACAGAAGATGAGGAGGCCCCTTCTGAGCAGAGTGAATCGGTAGGAGAGGCACGAGTCAGGGCTTCTAAGACAGCTCCAACCATCCAGAAGACCCATCCCTGTGAGATGTGTGTCCCAATCTTGAAAGATATTTTGCACCAAGCTGAGCACCAAACAATATACTCTTTGCAGAAACCATACTTGGGTGGCAGATGTGTGAGATACTTCTGTTTCAGTGCAAACCTTCACCAGCACCAGAGGCATGCCAGTGTAGAGAAGTCCTGGAAAAGAGATATGGATGGGGCCTCATTTGCGACCAGCTGCAGCTTCTACATGTCAGGGGAGCCTTTCATCTGTAGGGAGGTTGGGGAGGACTTCCCAGCTACCTCAGGCTTTATCCAGCACCAGGCCACTCCTAACAGTGAGGAGCCACACAGTGGCAGCGAGAGTGGGCAGGCCTTTCACAGTGGAAAAACTCTTTACAAGTGGAGTGAATGTGAAAAAGCTGTTAGCCACAACCACAAATGTATTCACCGTCAGAGTGTCTGCTCTGGAGAAGGACTTTATGAGGGTAGCACATGTGGGAGAGCCTTCAGCTGCAACTGCAGATGTGTTCAATACCAGAAAACACATATTGGAAAAAGACCATATAAATGTGGTGAATGTGGGAAATTCTTTAGCCAAATTTATAGCCTTATTAAACACCAGAGAATTCACAGTGGTACCAAACCTTACAGATGCAGAGAATGTGGAAAATTATTTATCCATAACTTCAATCTTATAAAACATCGGAGAATTCACACTGAAGAAAAGATTTACAAATGCAATGAATGCGGAAAAATCTTTATACAGAAATCTGGACTCATTCACCACCGAAGACAGCACACTGGAGGAATGCATTATGAGTGTGGGGACTGTGGGAAATCCTTTAGCTATAAATCCAACCTCATTGAACACCAGAGAGTTCATACTAGAGAAAGGCCTTATGAGTGTGGGGAATGTAGGAAGTCCTTTAGACAAAGCTCCAGCCTTTTCCGACACCAGAGAGTTCACACTGGAGAAAAGCCTTATGAGTGCAGCGAATGTGGAAAAACCTTTAGACAAATCTTTAACCTTATTCGACATGAGAGAGTTCACACTGGAGAAATGCCTCATGAGTGTAGTGATTGTGGGAAATCCTTTAGCTGCAAATCTGAACTCATTCAGCACCAGAGAATTCACAGTGGAGAAAGGCCTTATGAATGCAACGAATGTGGGAAGTCTTTTAGACAGTTCTCTAACCTCATTCGACACCGGAGTGTTCACACTGGAGAAAGGCCGTACGAGTGCAGTGTTTGTGGGAAATGCTTTAGCCGCAAATTTATCCTCATTCAACATCAGAGAGTTCACACTGGAGAAAGACCTTATGAGTGCGGTGAATGTGGAAAGTCCTTTACACGCAAATCTGACCTCATTCAACACCAGAGAATTCATACTGGCACAAGACCTTATGAGTGCAGTGAATGTGGGAAGTCCTTTAGACAGCGCTCTGGACTTATTCAACACCGTCGAGTTCATTCTGGAGAAAAGCCTTATGAGTGTGGTGAATGCAGGAAATCCTTTAGCCAAAGTGCTAGCCTCATTCAACACCAGAGAGTTCATACAGGAGAGAAGCCTTATGAGTGTAGTGAATGTGGGAAGTCCTTTAGCCAAAGCTCTAGCCTCATTCAACACCAGAGAGGTCACACTGGTGAAAGGCCTTATGAGTGCAATGAATGTGGGAAACCCTTTACCCACAAATCTGATCTCATTCAACACCGGAGAGTTCATACTGGAGAGAGACCTTATGTGTGTAGTGAATGTGGAAAACCTTTTAGCCGCAAATCTAATCTCCTTAGACACCAGAGAGTTCACACTGGAGAAAAGCCTTAAATGTGCTGAGAATGTTTTCTTTTCTCATTCAGTATAACAACACTGGAGGAGACACTCTAAAAGACACATACACCAAAATAAAAACCTCGTGCCACAATACACACTGCGAGAGACCCCACAAAAGTCAAAAACACATGAGAGGTTAAAAAAAACCACACCACACTCTAAAACCCCCCCCGCGATAACAACAGATATATCACACCCAGTTTCTGTGGCTGAAGCCATTTCACCTCTCGCACCTGACTTACCTTGCACAATGCATTAGTCACAATCTCAAATGCTCTGGGAAGCTGACCTTTGTTCTCCCTTTTGCTTGAGGAAATTATGAATACCCTGAGCCCTTGGCAGAATCCTCATTCCTTTCTCTCTGACTTTAGGGAATGGACCTGCCCCAGTTTTGGTCCAGACGACCCATCCTCAGCTAAAAAGGACTACCTCCTTTAGGGACATTGTTCTCACGTTATACTTGTGATGAATTTTTTCCAGGTTCTAATTCACCAACCTGGAAACTTCTCTGGCTTATGATATTTTTGTAAAGGTCTTTGTTTTTATACCTTTAATTTTGGCAGTTCTAGTCACTGCACAGGGTGATTTGAAAGCAGAATTGTGATCTGTCAGCACATAGAGGTGAACAGATTTTTGTGAGGATCCCAACCTTTCTGTGCTTCGAAATGGACAGGATAGTGGGAGAAAATCACTCATTGTCCAATATTGATTTATTTTGCATTGCCGTCCAAGGCCTTGAAAGAAAGACTGCACAGCTTTGTGGTCCTAATTTTCAGGCTTGTGCCATGATTATTTTGGGAGGTCAGAGATCACCTTAAAGAGGAGAACTTTGTTGTGCTATGAACACTGAATTTTATTCCTTGTTCATAGTACGTGTTACATAATTCTCAGCAACATTGAGGGGACCTCCTCCCCAAGCCCTGCAAAAGAGCCATGTGCCATGATGTACAAAATTTCATAGGTTAGTGTTATTTGTTTTAAGACTATAAGAGTCAGGCAGAACTATAATTGGGACAGAAACACTGGATTGATAGGGGGTGCAAGAGACTGCAGTAAATTAGATGGGATGTGCCTCTTCTGAAAGTTTATCCACAAGTGTTTCTGCGACTGGCTGGTGTGCTCAGTGTGTACGGAAATTCTCAGGACCTCCATAGCTACATCCTATAGCTGAGGTCATTGGCATGGAAAATAATCTAAAGGTTTCGTGGATTCCCATAGCCTCCGAGGTGTTCACCTCAAGGCCATTGCTCTAGAGGCAAGAAAACAAGACTGGAAGGATGATTCTGTATCCAGTGATGTGTCTTTTGTGAACCGGTCAGCATTCCTATTGATTCAGATGGCAACAGTCATTTTTTGCCAGTATTTGCTGCCACTGAGGCAAGGCTGCCCCTCCCAGGGCACAGAGAGAGAGAGAGATGATATATAGGGTTGCCACCTAATTTTCTAAGAAAAAGGGGTCATCTAGGTATTTATTTGGAAACACTTTTTAAAGCTTTATTCAGGTATATGTATAATTGACATGCAACAGAGTGTACTTATCTAACGTATACAATTGGTAAGTTTTGACATAGGGATAAAGCTATGAAAGCATCACACTCATGAAAATCAACTTATCTTGTCATCTATATAGTTCCTTCGTACCCTTTTATAATCTCCCTGCCTCTCCCAGCACTCCAGGCATCATTTATTTACCTTCCTTTACAAGAGCTGGGTTCCTATAATTTTAAGTAGGCATCATAAAGTCTGTACTCTTTTTAAAAATATTGGTTTCCTTCATGCTGCACAATTATTTTGAGATTCAAGAATAATGCTCACATGAATGGTTCATTTTTTTTTTTTTTTTTAAATCCTGGATAGTATTCAGTTCTGTGAATAACCAGTTTGTAATCCATTCATCTATTAATGGTTTGGGTTATTTCCAGGTTTGGGGTATTGCAAATAAAGCTGCTATGAATATTTGCATTTAGTTCTTTATATGGATATGTTTTATTTCTTAGACTATTATAGGGTAGGTGAATGTTTTCCAGTTTAAGAAATGCTAAACTATGGGCTGTTCCTTTTTGCCTTTCTACCAACAGTATGTGATAATTCCAGTTCCTCTACAACCCTGACAACACTTGGTATGGTTAATCTTTTTCAATGTTAGACCTAACATTGAAAATAAGTATGTAGTGGTAACTCACTTTGGTTTTAATTCTATTTCCTTAAGAATTCATGATGTTGAGCTTTTTTCCCCATGCATTAATTTACCCTCTCTTTATTTTCTTTGGTAAAATGCTCAAACTCTTTTGCCTATTTTCTTTTTACAAGTTTATTATTTTAATCAGTAGGAAGACAGTGCAACAATAAAGATGAATGTTGATTTTTCACTCATTCTTCAGCAAATGACTTCATTGCCATATGAAACAGTTGTTTTTGAATGAGGGAAGGAAATTTTCTTTCTTCAAATTTTTGTCTTAAGTACAATTTAAAGCCTACTTCCACCATACACTTATAAGTTTAATCTGCATTGTTAACATATTCTCTACCACTTTCTTTAAGCCTAAACATTCACTCATACATTAAATTGAAACTAGGTTTATAATCTTTGTCAATTTTCCTGGTGTAAATATTCCCATTGTGCTCAATTTCAAACTGCCAAGAAAACGATGTCACTGAACATGGATTCTAGTAGCATACCATTATATTTTATTTGCAGTATATTGATATAGAGCCAACAAATAACCTCAAGAACATCAATTTAAAAAACAAAACAAAACAGTATAATGATTGAGAAGTGTCAAGTTTTAAACATTTTTGAAAAACAGTTTGATGTAAGTGTAATTGATTTAAAATGCACATTTTGATGTTTCCCATACATGCTTGCATCCCAGAAACCAAATATCCTGCCTTTTTTAATGCATCCTTCTCAGCATATAAAATCACTGATACAAAGACATATTCTGTTTATAATGGCTATTTTCAAATGTATCCATAAACGGAAAAGACTGTTAGGAAGCTCCATGAATCCTATCCCAGTTTTCCATTATTTATCGTCACAGTGGTTCCTGTATCCCCATGCACGTTAGTGGTTTTTGTTTTTTGTTTTTTGTTTGTTTTTTTAACTTATAATCCCACCTAAGTCAATGCATAACACTTTCATAATACATTTCTAAAATGTAAGGACTCATAATTCTGGTAATTTGAATACACAAGAATTTTTTTAAGATATGCTATGTCTGTACTGATTTTATTATTTAAGGCAGATTGCAATTAGGGTACAAAGTAGATTTGTATGACTTTTCTTAGGTGTGTCTTTTAAGTTTATTCACATATGTGCTATTTACCTCTTTTTGATATTCACTGAAAAATTAAGGTGTTAATGATTTGTATGGTCAGTTCAATATTTCTTGTGTAATTTTAAATTCCGAGTTACTCCTGAATAATCCCAATATGTATAAACTATACTTCCTAATATTTAACATAATTAGACTTCTCTAACTTCTATTTGTCAGATAAATAAAACATTAACCTTTTAAAGTTACACCTTTAGCAATTCACAAAATCCAATTACTGTATTTTAAAAATTATAAACCTTAAAAGAGGAAGCCAAAATCCCAGATTAAAAACTTTAATCTGCCTTTCTCAATGTCTACGCGTATCAAATCATCACAACATACATATTATAAATATTTTACAAGTTTGTCAATTATACTTCAAAGCTTAAAAAAAAAGATTTAAATTATACACACATAGTCGTGATCTGAACCAACATTTAGAAATAGAACAATGGAAGAGAATCTTATTCATCCCATGGAACAAAAATACATAATATAGTTATTACTTTACTTGCCCCTAAAGAGAATACACTTCATAGTTGTAAAAGATTAGTTGTTGAGAGTTGTTTTGGGGGAATGATCAGTAATACCTTATCAGTGGTCAGATATTGATAAGAACCCATCGCACATTGCTCTTCTTAGTTCCAAATCTATTAACTAATTCAACCTTTTTGGCTTCATTGTGAAGGATAGCCATTGTTTTTTTTTAAATTCTTTTCAAGACCAAAAGGTGGTCCTTACCAAGCTGGTGATAGGGACTTAGTGAAGTAGGTGTATCCCTTGTGGTATTTTGCCATGTCTACATATAGTAGGGCAGTCTAGTATTGGGGGTGAAATCCATAGCCATAGGGATCTTCCAGTCAAAAGGTATAATGTGTCATTGTATCAATAATAAGCAGAAAAACTCACTTCCTAATCATTTCACTACATTTCATTAATTTCTACGTTCTTGAGGTTATTTGTGGCTACTGAATCAGTATGGTGGAAACAATGTATTGATGGGCTACCAACAACTCTTTCCAACTTCACGTTTAGTGATGTCATATTGGCCCTTTTAAATTGACCACAGTGAGAGCATATATGCAGGGAAATCGGCCAAAACTGCAAAACATGGCTTGATTTATTGTATTGTTGCATATCTAAACTTAAGAAAAAGGGCCCCCATCGTCATCTACCAGCCCCCAATAACTTTACTACTATAACCTGAAGATTACCCCTAAGTGTGACCACAATTTACTCATCTGAGTCCATACAGTAGCCACCACATTTTAGATGCCTCCATCTTGAACCCTCCCTAGATTTCCAGACCTATGTGTCCAACTGCCCACCTCATACCTCCACTCAGTGATCTCAGAAACTCAGACTCTTAACATGGCCAAAACAAAGCTCCTTATCCCACCCTATCCCCCAGTGAATATTACTGCTACTATGTTCTTCCCCATCTTAGATAATGGAGCTTCCGTCACTACAGCTACTAAGACTGACCACCCTGGGGCCATCCCTGAATCCTGTTTCACTCTCTCTCCCTCCACATTAGAAAATCTAGTTGCCCCTTTTTAAAACATGCATCCAGGATCCAACCACTTTTTCTGAACTACTATCCTGGTCTATTCAATCCTGGTTCTCATCTGGACTTTGGCAGTAGTCTGCAGCCTGATCATCCTTGCT
The DNA here is from genome assembly GCF_000151845.1 of Pteropus vampyrus. Lineage (NCBI taxonomy): Eukaryota > Metazoa > Chordata > Mammalia > Chiroptera > Pteropodidae > Pteropus > Pteropus vampyrus. The sequence continues at coordinate 129,088 of NW_011889304.1, read as the reverse complement.
TCTCTTTCAATCCCACAGTCTGTTCTCAACTCTGCGGCCTGATGGAGTCTGGTGAGACCTTGTTAAAATCACTCCTCTGATTCAAACATCTCCCCATTACCTACAGAATAGACCCCCAATTTCTCAGTCATTCCAGTCCTCACTCCTTTCTCCTTGCTCTTTGTTTCCACCTAAAAGAAAGGAGACCTGTGGTTTCTTGAGTACTCCCAACTCAGGTATACCTCTGAGCATCTGCACATCGTGGTTCCAGTTCCTGGAAGAACCCTCCATACTTGTTTACATTGGTTGCCAGAAATGGGAATACCTGTATATAAAGCTTGACATGGACTTAACACCCTTGGCTTGGAATTTCTCCCGGATCTCCAGACCCAAGACTGAGAGAATGACAAGAGCCCAGGACACCACAATCCAGAGAATATTTAGGTGGGAGTCAGAGCAAGTGAGGGGCTGACCTGTGTAGGTTCTGAAGTGCTTTCGCAGCTAAGGAAACCTGAATGAAGAGGCTAGCATTACAGGAATGAGTCCATGTGGGGTTCAAGGGGCTCATGCCTCCATGTACCTTTCCTTGGCCACTGATTGTCTAACTAACTCCTGTGCCTCAATGCTCAGTGTCCTTTCTTACCAGCTGTATCACTTAAAGATTCAAGATATTAAATGGATAAAAGTATTGCTCAATAAATTGGACAGAATAATTGACTATACAGGCAAGAGAGATGTTTTCTTTGGGAACCACAGACAGACCTGTTATACTAAAATTATTCAGATCTTGCTAAAACTATGAGGCAAGCTTTATTAGGGACCATTGCCACAGGTGTAAGGACAATGGAGTTTTCAGTAAAGAAGAGAGTAGATTCAACTCCAGAATTTCTTTTTTTTTAAGTTGGAATTTATAGCCAAGGAGCAAGGTGGAGATTACTAAACTAACTTAAAGAGACTTTGAGAAAGCAGGCCAGAGTGATCAGATATCACCTGTGTACTGGTGAGGGATGAGGAAATTTGATCAGACAACATTGGTGGTCAGGTAGATATTGAGGATGGGAAATTCTTGCCAAACTAACTTAGCGGGATTATTACTCTTGAGGACAGAGGCCCCGAGGACCGGGCTTAGTTTAGAGGAGCCAGACTGAAATTCAGGCAAGAAGAAACTCTGTCACATCCGTCTTCGTACTCCAACAGCATTCCTCTATCTTTCTTGGCATGACAGTCTAGAGTATTTTCTCTCTTGCCCCTGACCAAACATACATAGACTGACACACTGATGTTATGATGTGGAGTGCATGCATTTGCATTAAAATAAGATGTTTATTAGCTTCTACTAACGGGACATACTTTGAGTCTTAATGACTCCATGGAATGATATGTTGATTTGGAATTGTAGCCTTTGGGAGCATCAAATACATGTTTGATCCTGGAAGTACGCTGAGCTTCATCGTGTCTGAAATAAAGTCTCCAAAACTTGGGTTATCAGTTGCAGAGAGCGCTTCGCAGAAATATGAGTACGATCTCTTTTAAGAGGGGAATATACCATTTACCAGCGCCCCTTGGCCTGAGCCGCGCCTTTTAAGCCAGAAGGCTTTCCTTAACGGTAGTCTGTGGCGCTGAGGGGACTACATTGCCCAGAATGCACAGTTGAGCGGCAGCACCACTATCCAATGAGAGATTGGAAAAGAGTAGGTTCCGCGTGTGGCCCCTCCCGAGGGCCGGGACTTCTGGCTTCCTTCTCATGGCGGCCATGTTGGCTACTCTGGGTTTTGTTCACCCGCTGCCACCTCAGGGTCGCTGGATAGAGACTGAATTGACGAGACCAGAGAAGACGCGAGAGGAGTCGTGGTCCCCGCCTCACAGGCGCGGGTGTGAGGCTCTGCGACACAGCCCAGATAACCTCCGCCAGTCTGCTCCTAGAGTCCGATGGCGGCAGCCTCGCCGAAAGGCCCGGCTGAGGTGAGTGCGTGTCCCCGGGGCTTCACCGCCCTCAGTCTCCGAACCCTAAACGTGCGTGCGGGCGCCGCTCACGTCCTGCAGCCCAGGTCCCGGCGTCCGGGCCGGTAAGGCGTGGCGGGTGACATCTAGGGTGACGAAATGTGGGAGAGGGTCACAGGCGGAGGGGCACCTGGTCAGAGGTGATACAATGCACAAAGGCCCAGAGGTTAAACAGCCAGCGCCAGTCCTGGCCGGACAGGGGTGCCGGGAGGCCTGAGCCCCCTGAACCCTTCAGTGGTGTCGTTCTTCCAAGACTTGACTCTTTGCATATTCATATGGCTGCAGAAGTGCTGCTGGAACCACCGGGAAGGGGAGGGCGTCCCAGCCCCTCACCCACACGTTTTCTGGTATGTGGTATATTCGGGTCCTTAAGCGGCATTTCCCCCGGGTTGGGGTCTGGAGACCCTGGAGAAACCCCAAGCCCAGGGTCTGAAGTCCATGGCAAGGGTTAGATGAAGGTTTTCCCATTTTTGTCAGTCGATGTAAACAGGTGTGTAAGGTTAGTCCAGGGACAGGTAGCAGGGTGTGCACATGCATGAAGTAAAACTGAGCCGAAAGTGTTCAGGAAGCTACAGGTCTCGCCTTTTCTTGTGGTAACAAAGGGCAGCCGGGCAAGAGTCAGGGTTGGAATGACGGCCTGGGAAACTGCATGTCTGTTCTGGCGCTAATGAAAGATTTGGGTCAGAGGAGGGACGTGATACTACCGAGGTTCTAACTGGCTCTATCTGGCAGTAGTATGATTATAGATGGTGAGATTGAGGGATGAGGGAGGAAGATGAGGGTGGAGGCTACCGCCATAATTCAGTGGAGGGTTAATTGATCGGAGTGGTGGCCTAGGAGATGTGATTGGATTCTGGGTGTGTTGTTTAAATGGCAGCTCTTATTTTTCAGTGTGATCAGTGAGGGAGTGAAGCAGAAGACTTAGGGATATTCTTGGGTTTTTCTTCTTTGCAGCTGAGAGAATAGAAGCTCCATCAACTGAGATGAGGCAGGCGGTAGTAGGAGTAATATTCATGGGAGGTGTCTGGACCTTCTGAGATTCTTTGCAGAGCTCTAAGTGGAAGCATTAAGCGAGCAGCTAACTGCACAGGTCTGGAAATCTGGAAAAGGGTTAAGGATGGAGACGTGGAAAATGTCAACGCTACTGTGTGGGCCAGGGTGAATGAGTTGTCAGTCATGTTTAGGAGGAGCATCTTTCTGGTTATGGTGGTAAAGCTGTTAGGGTGCCAGGAAGCGGGGTGGGCTTAGGGGCTCTCTTGCTTGGATACCTGGGTGATGGTTTTGGACTTCAAACAGAGGTGAGGGAGGTCAATGGCCACGGAGGACGAGTGTCTCAGGTGCAAAATAGTGTGGTGGGTGGCCGGGGTTTCCAGTGGAAGAGTAGACATGAGATGGGTGCAGAAGCTTAGGAGTGATTGAGGCAACATGATACTCATGATATTCACTACTCTGAGAACTCCACCAGGATTTTGTGAGGACTTTGTTGGGGACTAGGGTGTGTCATTCAGCCTGGAGAATCAGGTTATCTGTGACCTGCAGCTGTGGTCACCTGTGTGAGTCACTCAGCCTAGGGTGGGCCACCAGTGAACCATATCTTTAAAGGAGGATTAAATAGACAGAGAAAGGTTGTGACTGCTGAAGGGACACCAAGTGCAGCACAAGCTGACGAGGACATTGGGTATCTGAGATCCACATATGGTTCTGTGTTATTAAGTCTGAAGCCAGGAATGGAGCCAGGCATGGAGGCCTTTGTAGAAGGATTTGGGGCTGCCACTGGAAACACTGGTAGGTCTAAGGTAAAATTGGATGCTGTTGCCCAGTTGTATTAAGGCCCAACATTAAAGTCCAGGATTATGTACTGCCTTTACATGTGATGAAAGCTGGAGGGACTCAAATGGCCTGAGTGCAAGTTCTCCTCCCCACTTTTCTTCCACTGATAAGGTCTCCTGGTCAAACAACCTTCTCATCAATGGGACCAGATACAGTTTCTGCTTCCCTCTATATGGATTTGTTTCCTACCAACCCAGAGTTATTCAGACAAGCCAATCATATTATTTCACGGGAACCAGGAGGTACCCTACCCTCTTGATCCTATAAAGCTTGCATCCTACAGCTACTGGTTGTTCACTCTTTTTGAGAGTGCAGCCTCCACATTGCCCTTGTAGGTGTCCTCCTCCCAGGTTGTGAATCTGTGATTGATAAACTGCTGTTCATCTCCTCTGGAAAAGGTCAGGTGTCATGTGTTTGGCCATCCCTATAACACTAAGATGGGAATCCCACCCTTACTAATGGGGTAAAGAGGAGGTGATTAAAATACAAGTAACATGTGGGAAGGCCAGGGAGATTCCTTTAGTAGTGACCCTAGGCACATGGCTATGGGATCTACAGAATTATGTGTTCTTGGAGAGAGGGAGTATGCCTGATGACTCCAGGGCCCTGGTATCGAGACTTACATGACTTTGACCACACCACACCAGTGGACTAGCCTGGCACGAGTAGGTGGAGCCTTCTATACCAGGTCCACAACTCAGATATCTGCTTGTCCACTTTCTCTTCTTGCTGATGGCTGAACCCTGTGATCATTGAACTTTATGAGGAGACAGTGGTGCCAATGGCACCAGGGCCTGGTTTGCCCTTTGAGTTGGGGAGATTGGGAGGAGGATGGGCATAGGGTAGATGTGGCGGGAGAGATTATGGGTTCTCGGGAGAGGAGCTTTTTGTGGTTTCATCTGTCCCCATAATGCCAGGGCAGGGTGACCTTTGAGGACGTGACTGTTTACTTCTCCTCGGAGGAATGGGATCTCCTTGATGAGGCTCAGAGACGTCTGTACCAGGATGTGATGCTGGAGAACTTGGCACTTATAACCTCCTTGGGTAAGGTCTTCCAACTCACCCCTGTGCTGTGAACTAGTCTCTGCCCTTCCCTTGTTTCCCAGGAGCAGGTCTGTCCTCACAGCAGGACCCTGGGCTCCGCTTCCTTCCCCAGTTCCCTGGTTAGGTCCCATGGTTGGTTGGGCTGAGGTGTGTGCACTGCCCTCTCCTTCCTTGAGCAGCCCCAACCCCTGCCGTCATGAAGATTTGCAGAGAAAGAATCAGGGTCTGGAGTCTTCCAGTGAACCTGAAGGACACCACCTTACTTGCCTTCTCCTTGACCAGGTGACTTTGTCCACATCCAAGGCACCTGTGTGCCCAGGTTCTGCTTCCTTCTAGCTGACATTTCCTCATGCTTGTCTGTGCCAGAAATTGCTATCACTGATATGGTTACTTCTTAAATAGACTGCAGGCTGTTCTTACAGGACCCTTTTCCAAAGTTCTCTGTGTAAATATTTTGTTTTCTTTCCTGTGGGCTCTCATGTGCTGAGTTGTTCTGGGATAGTGCTGGCTGCTCATCTGTCCTGCCTTTCCCTTAGTACTTGTGTCATCAAGGTGCTATGCATCTGCTCATTGAGGGAGTCATGTTGAGTTGGAAAGCAGTGATTTACAGGATATACGTGAATCTGGCCACAGCAAGACGGGCTCTGAAGGAGCCTGGCCCTGAAGAGTGGCACCTGAACGAGGGCACGATGTCAGTCCTGCGTTCAAATCATACCAGAAACCTATTCTGTTTGAGTAATATTTTGATGCCAGTCGCCACACTTCATTTCTGTGTTTCCTTTCCCTTTCTTGACAGTTTGCCAAATTATCAACTCTACCACTTGTAACTTCTACTCTGACTTCCAGCCTGGGGTTAACCTCACATCTGAACTCTGTGTCTTACCTGTTTGCTCAGTGCTCCATCTGCAGTGCTTTCCATGTCTCACCTGTTTTGCCATCACTACATCTGCAGTGCTTTCTGCATCAGCCCCAGTGTATTGTTTTTGAGGTGTGCACATAGTCTGCAATAGTCCTTGAACATCAGCTGCCTGTCACAGTTGTATCTTCTTGGGTCTTGACACACCCTTCTACACTGAACTCGTGTCACCAACAGACAAGTTCCTTCAGAAAGTTGTTAGTGGAGAAATGAATCATGGACCTTGTCTTTCCTCTCTGTGTCACACTGTACAGTGGTGTCTTTTACCTCATGAGGCCTTTCCCATTTTGTGCTCTTGATAGCCCAGTACTGCTGTGCAGCCCCATCCTCCACCTGAAACAACTCCTTGGTCCCGCACACAATCACATGGACTGATGATCCTTGGATTCATTAGACACACACTTGCGCGGTAGCTGCCTCCTCTCACCAAAGGCAGCATGATTTCACCAGCATTTCTTGCTTTCAGGTAGTTGGCATGGGGCCCAGGATGAGGAGGCACTTTCTGAGCAGAGCATTTCTGTACAAGGAGTGTCACAGGTCAGGACTTCCAAGGCTGGCGTGTGTCCCCAGAAGGCCTATCCCTATGAGATGTATAGTGTGGACTTGAGAGACATTTTGCACTTGACTGAGCACCAGGGAACACGTCATGGGCAGAAACTGTACAAGATTGGAGCATATGAAAAACAGTTGTATTTCAGTGCAGAACATCAGCATCAGAAGCAGCACATTGGAGAGAAACTCTTCGGAAGCAACATGGGCAAAGCCTCATTCATGAAGGACTGCAAATTCTGTGTGTCAGGGATGCCCTTATCCTGTGGGGAGGGCGTGAGGGACTTCCTGGCCAGCTCAGGAGTTCTCCAGCATCAGGCCACACACACCAGGGAGAAGTCAATCAGGAAAACTGAGTGTGGGGCAGCCTTTCGCAGTGGGGAAACTCATCACAGCTCTGGAGAAGGCACAAAAGACTTCAGTTATGAACGCATACTTGTTCAGCACCAGAGAGCCCTCACTAGAGAAAAATGCTACATGTGCAGTGAATGTGGAAAATCTTACAGCAAAAGCTACAGCCTTAATGACCATTGGAGAGTTCACACTGGGGAAAAGCCCTATGAGTGTGGAGAATGTGGGAAGTCCTTTAGGCAAAGCTCTAGCCTCATTCAACACCGGAGAGTTCACACAGGAGCAAGGCCTCACGAATGTGACGAATGTGGAAAATTATTTAGCAACAAGTCCAACCTCATTAAGCATCGCAGAATTCACACTGGAGAAAGGCCATATGAGTGTAGTGAATGTGGGAAATCCTTTAGTGAAAGCTCTGCGCTCCTTCAACACCGAAGTGTTCACACTGGAGAAAGGCCTTACGAGTGCAGTGAATGTGGGAAGTTCTTTACCTACCACTCCAGTCTCATAAAACACCAGAGAGTTCACTCTGGGTCAAGGCCCTATGCATGCACTGAATGTGGAAAGTCCTTTACTCAAAACTCCAGCCTCATTGAACACCGTAGAGTTCACAGTGGAGAAAGACCTTATAAGTGCAGTGAATGTGCGAAATCTTTTAGTCAAAGCTCTGCACTTCTTCAACATCGGAGAGTTCACACTGGAGAAAGGCCTTATGAATGCAGCGAATGTGGGAAATTCTTTACTTACAGCTCCAGTCTCTTAAAACACCAGAGAGTTCACACTGGATCAAGGCCCTATGAGTGTAGTGAATGTGGGAAATCTTTTACTCAGAACTCCAGCCTCATCAAACACCAGCGAGTTCACACTGGAGAAAGGCCTTATGAATGCAGCGAATGTGGGAAATCTTTTAGCCACAGCTCTAGCCTCATTAAACACCAGAGAGTTCACACTGGATGAAGGCCTTATGAGTGCAGCGTGGATGATTCTTTATCCATAGCTCCAACATCAGTGACCACTAGGGTGTTCAGAGTGGAGAAGGGCTTTATGAGTATTGGAGTGTGGGAAATTATTTACCTTCGACTCCAGGCTCTTAAAACATCATAACGTCACATTGGATGAAGGCCTTATGACAGGCTAATGTGGGAAATAGTTTACCAAGGTCTAGCCTCATTAAACTCAAGAGAATTCCAATAGAGATAGGCCTTATTAGTGCAGTGAATGTGAGAAGGCCTTTAGCTGAAGAAATTAACTTCACTGGCTAGCACAGAGCTGCCTTAACTGCGCAGCTGTGTTTCTTTGTTCAGTGCAACAATACTGGAGGAGATCCCTTACAAAGATGCCTTTTGCCCTTATTGCATCTCATACATCTGAACATCCACATAAATTTCAGGTATGTGGGAACTGCATCGTACTTTTTAACGTGCCCAGGGCCATTGCCAGATTTATGTCACTGCCAGTTCTATAGCAGCCATTTCAACTCGACCTCCTGATTGGTGACCTCAGTGGGCAACATTTACTCATCCCATAACGTTCAGGGACGTAAACTTCAGTGTTCTCCCATTTGTGGGACGATCCATGAGTAGCTTCTTTGATGAGTTAGGGCATGGACCTTACCCAGTTTGGTCTAGAAGATTCTGTTAGACATTTGAAAAGATGGAATATATTTTTAAGGGATATTGTTGGTCCCACATGAGTCCTGTGATGGCATTTTTCAGTTTCCAAGTCACTAGCCCAGGGACTGTGCCTCCTGTTGCCCCTGTTTGTACAACAATAAAGGTTTTATGGTTTAAGCCACCATTAATCTTGGGGGTTCTATTCACTGTATGGGGTGACTTGAAATTAACTGGGTTTGCTAGCATGAAGGAGTGAACAGGTTTGGTTGGGATCCCAAACTTTATGTACCTCAGAGGATACAGCGATGGCACAATATACCTCTTCGGTTTTGGCCTAGTTTGCATTGCATTGCCTTTAAGGAAAGATTGCAGAGCAGCTTTGTAGTCCTAATTTGTAGCTTGGATGCCATGGTACTTTGTAGATTCAGAGTTCAACCTGAGGAGGGGGTTGTTGTGACAACCTTCAGTGCTTCTGAGAGCAACATGAACTTGTGGAGACATTGCATCATGCTCAGCACTGGTGAGGGACCGCCTGCCCCCCAGGTCCTACAGTGGAGCCATGGGCCCTGATGTCCTGAAGTCTATAGGGTAACATTTGATAGCTTTAAGATTATAGGGACCAAAGGAATGATCATTGTTACAGAAACACTGGATTAATAGGAAGTAGTGAAGACTGACACAAACTGGTTGGCCTGCACCTCTTTTAAAGGGGCATCCACAGTATTCCAGTCACAATGGCTGTGAAGGATGAGCAGGTTCAGAAATTCTCAGGCCCTCCACAGCTGTATGTCTGTGGCTGAGGGCCCTGTTAGAAAATAAACTAAATGTTTTGTGGATTCCTGTGGCCCCTCTGGGCTGGCCATTGCTGTGCAGGAAAAGGACAGAAGGGGAAGCTCAGCCTAGCAATGTGGTCTTTGTGACCCAGCTTATATTCTTGTTGAAGAAATTGGAAACCACTTTCATTCTCACCTGTTTTTTCTGCCACTTGAGGTAGTGCCCCCCGCTCTCGTGAGGAGAGAGAATATGGCCATTATGGTTGCCAAACCGGATTTTCTAAAAAGTAGGAAATCCAGACTTTAATGTGAATCATATTTTTAAGTTTTAATGAGGTATAAATGACATGCAATAACCTGTCCATATTTAAACCATACAATTTTGTAAGTTTTGACATCCATATAAATCCATGAAACCATCAATCATAATAATAAATCCATCACCCCCATATTTACCTTGTGTCCTTTGATAATCTCTGACCTCTGGGCAGCCATTGATTTGCTTTTTGTTATAATAGATTAATTTGAATTTCTACCATTTTATATGATTGAAATTATAAACTGTTCAATCTTTTCCTTGGATTCCCTTATGTGACATTTTGAAAGTCATCAAAGGTGCTTATATGAGTAGTTCATTCTTTTTATGTCATTTGGAAGTATATTACATCAATCTACCACGATTCATCTGCTTATGGGTATTGTTTCCAATTTCAGCCATTGCAAATACAACTGCTACAGAAGAAATTGTACACAATTCTCCATACTGATGTTTCCTTTCTCTTTTCTTAAGACCTTGAAGTGCAGTCAATACCTGAATCAGAATGTAGGTAAATGTGTAACTTTAGGAAATACCAAATTAAAAGGATTATTCTTTTTGTGTTCCTACCAGCAGTGTATGTGAGTTCCAGTTTTCCCATAGACTTGCTAATAGTGAATATGGCTTTTACAATTTTGACCCTTTTAGTAAATATGTAGCAGTATCTCACTCTGGTTTTAGTTGCATTTCCTCAACATTTTGCGATGTTGAGCCTAGCTAGTATACAAAAAATATGGGAGAAGGGTAAGCGTGTTAAACAGTATAAAGAATCAACAAGCCAAATCTAGATTGTGGCAAATTCTAATGGACAGCAGTGTTAGCAACTTCATCAAGGGAATAAGAATTAAGTGATAATGGTACATATAGGTTAAAAGACTTTGCATTGATTGCAATCAATCTGCATTAAATAATGAATACAACTAACAAAATTCAGCACTCACAGCAACTTATCATAATTTTAAATATTTTTATGTTCCAAAGTTACTGTAGTTGCATAAGAACCTTTACATTTTAGAAACACATTCTGAAGGAGTTATGTGTGAAATGACATGTCTGGGATTATAAAGAAACCACTAAAGGCATAGGATACATGAAACAAGAATGGTATAAGATGACAAATAATGACAGAATAATGACTTCCTGATAGTCTTTTCCATGTTTAGATATATTTGAAAATAGCTCTTACAAAAGGTAGCATATATTCTGTTATGAGTAATTTTATAATGGTGAGAAGGAAAAATTTAAAAGGGCAGGAATAAACTTTTAGTTTTAATAGTATGTAAACATCAAAATGTATATTTTAAATATGAGCAGTTTAAGTCCATTATGCCTGAATTAAACTGTCTAAAAACCAATGTTCAAAATTTGTCAGTTCCTCATTTTTCCCCCATTTTAATAGATTTAATTTGTGTGTGTGTTGGGGGGTGGGGCATTTTCCATTTTATTTGAACTGATATACAAAAATCTTGCAAAAGATTTGAGGGCCCTTTGTAGCCTTAAAATAAAAACAACAAATATCAACTATAGAAAGCTGGAATTGGAAAAAGCCTTTCATGTCACAAGGCCCATTTTCCTTCTTTTGCAGGTAAGTAAATTAGGGCCTAGAAAGGGGAAATGACTTGCACAACTAGTTAGCAAGATCGGGAAGTAAAATCCAGGCTTTCTAACCCTCAGTCAAAAATTAAGAGGAAGGTAGAGATTTCCTATATTCACCCTGCTCCCACACAGGCTCACCTTCCAACATATCAGCATTCCCCTCACCCCACCCCAAGTGGTACATCTGTTAAAACTGATGAACCTGCATTGACACATCATGATAACTCAGTCCATTGTTCATATTAGGGTTCACTATTGGTGATGTACATTCTGAGTTTGAACAAATGTGTAATGATATGTATCTGCCTTTAGAGTATCACATAGAATTTCTTCACTGCTTTGAAATTCTTCTGTATTCTGTCCATCCCTCCCTTGTCCTTGCCTTACCTGGGAGAACCAGTGATATTTTTACTGTCTCCATAGTTTTACCTTTTCCAGAATGCTATATAGTTGGAATCATATAGTATGTAGCATCTTCAGACTGGCTGTTTTCACTTACTAACATGCACTTAAGGTTTCTCCCTTTTCTTTTATTTTTTTCAGATGAGGCAACCCTTGGTTGACCTCACAGATTGCAAGGACCTTGTCAGCTTACCACCTCTCATTTATTTATTTTTTATTTTTATTTTTTAGGTGGTCTCTCATCCAAGTACTAAACAGGCCCGACCTGCTTAGCTTCCAAGATCAGGTGGGATTGGGCTTGTTCAGGGTAGCATGGCCTTAGACTCTCCCTGTATTTTCGTGGCTTGATAGTGCCTTTCTTTTTAGAACTGAATAATATTCCATTGTCTGGATGTACCACTGTTAATCCATTCACCTACTAAAGAAGACATCTTGGTTGCTTCCAAGTTTTGGCAATTATGAATAAAGCTACTATAAACAATCATGTGCAGGTTTTTGTGTGAATGTAATTTTTCAACTTCCTTGGGTAAATACCAAGGAGCACAGTTGCTGGGTTGTATGATAAAGTATGTTTGGTTTTGTCAGAAGCTGCCAGTGTCTTCCACAGTGCCTGAACTATTCTCACCAGCAGTGAATGAGTTCCTGTTGCTCCACATCCTCACCAGCATTTGGTGTTTCCAGTGTTCCAGATTTGGAGCATTCTAATAGATGTGTCATGGTATCTCATTAAGGATTTTTGCATGAGAGATACTGGTTTGAAGTTTTCTTGTAATATCTTTTGGTTTGGGTATCAGGGTAATGCTGTTCTCTTAGAACGAATTAGGAATTATTCCCTCTGCTTCTATCTTTTGAAAGAGATTATAGAGAATTGGTATAATTTTTTCCTTAAATGTTTAGTAGAATATACCAGTGAGCCCATTTGAGTAGGGTGCATTCTTGTGTCAGAATGTTATTATTAATTCAATTTCTCCTTTTTTATTATTCTTGTTACTACTAATTTACAGTTTTTGTAGTTGTCCAACAGTTCTTGGGCATTCTTTGTTCTGCAGTCTTTTCTGTTTGATTGTTTTTAGTTTTGGAGGTTTCTGTTGAGATGGTCTAAAGTCAGATTCTTATCTTAGCTGTGTCCAGTCTACTAATAAGCTCATGAAAAGGATTCTTCATTTCCATTACAAAGTTTTTGATCTCTAGCATTTCTTTTTGGTTCTGTTTTAGAATTTCCACCTTGGTTTACATTGCCTCATCTGTTCTTGCATGTTATCTCCTTTATCTAGTAGAGCCCTTAGCATATTAATCATAATTACTTTAACTCCCTGTTCTCATAATCCCACATCCCGCCTTTATCTGAGTCTGGTTTTGATGCTTGCTTTCTCTTCTGACTTTTAAAACATTTTATTACGCTTCGTAATTTTTTATCGATGGTTAGGCATGATGTACTCAATAAAAGGAACTGCTGTAATTAGTACTTTCGTTCTGTGATGTTAAGGTGCGGGGAGAAGTATTTTGTGGTCCTATGATTAGGTCTTATATCTTTTTTTGCATTGTAGTTTCCTATTTAGCCCATGAGTTCTTTGGAAGTGTATTTTTAAAGCTTGTAAGCTTAGGAAGTTTTGTTAGTAGTTCAAAGTTTTATTTGCTTTTATAAAAAAACTATTGACATATAACATAGGTCTTAGTCTATTAGTGAGTTAGTACTTTTGGACTGGACTTCACACATGCCTTTTCAGTTACCCTCTGCCTCATGTGAGACAGGATGGCTAGAGTGGGCTGGAGTTGGGTATTTCCTTTCCCCGGGTCATTTAGGCTCTGCTTAGTTTCTTCTGGGGGCAGACTGTAATGAACAAATCCTTGGGCATATTTCAAAATAGTTCCTTTTCCTCTCTCCCTGCTAAAAGCACACTGGGATTTTTGCCCCATATTCACCGTGAGAACCAGGAGGGAGTCCAGGAGGGAAAACTCCACAAGAGTGAGGGGCTCTCCCCATGACCGAATTTCCCTGGAATTTTTATCTCAGATTTGTCCCCACTGAGCCTTCGGCACTTGTCCATTACAGTTCAGGTTTCCCAGCCCCGGTGCTGCTTCCTGTGGTGCTTTCATCTTGGAGGTTCGTACTTAGGTAAGTGGTGATTCTCTTTATTTGCCTCTCGAGATCTCCAACTTGGGGACAGTAGTTTGTCCTATGACTGTACTTTTAGGCATCTAACAAGTTTATTCTGTCAGTTTGTTCAGCTTTTTAGTTGTTAGGTTGGAGTGGTAACTTCCATCTCTTTATCTGCTGGACTGGAAACCAGAAGTACCCTCCTGCCCTTTTTATTTCATCCTTCTAACGAATGAAAGTACTGCTACAGTGACACTGTTAAGGTCTAAGTGTGTAACCCCAAAATTCACCTGTTGAAAATCTAACCCACAAAGGTGATGGTAATAGGAAAAGCCTTATGGAGTTGCTTCTGTCATTAGAATAGAGCCCTCATGAATGGGACCAGTGTATTACTAAAGACATTCCATTGAGAGCCCTAACACCTTCCATGCGAGGACATAAGAAGTCTGCAACTCTAAAAAGGACCCTTACTTGACCCCATAAAACACATCAGCACACTGTTGTAATTTATGCAAGACTAAGGTTTCATTTGTAATGTTTAAAATTTATAAGTTACATACATTGGGGTTATCAGCTAAGTTATTTTTATGAATTATTCTGTCTCCTTACTCAGTGTCTGGACATGAAGCATACTTCATTTTGTCTCAGCCCTTTCTTTCCTGAGCTCCAGTTTTCACAGCATCTTTTCTCTCTCTTTGGAATACATCATTGTGTCTGAAAATGTGTTTCCAAGTGCCTAAAAGAAATTACACATAATTCACAGTGTAAATGCTGTGAAAGGTGGACTTATACTTTTAAATGCTAAAATTCTCCCCACCTTTCCTTTAGAATTACAGCACCTATACCAACTGTCATTTATGATTTTTATTTGCCTTGGGAGGAAGGAAATACTCCAAATTGCTGAACCCTGATTTTTCACATTGCCAATGACTGTCTCCAACAGACCCAGGACCTCCCTTACTCTAACTCAAAAAGGTGGTGTTTTGTTAAGTTTTTAAAAATTGTAAAACTACATGTCTTGAGGAATTTATTATTTTAGACATCTATAAGCATACAGTTTGGTGGTATTAAGTACATCCACATTACCCTCGTCATGTTAACTCTTACTTTGATTTTTAAAAAGGCCCTGGATTCACAAGTTAGTTATAATTTACCCATTGAGAGCCTCCCTCATTCAGATGTGCCATCTATAGGGTTCAATCATGTTTGTCTATCTTCTTCTCTAGTGGTAAGGAGTTGGCACATGAAATCTCGAAGTGGCCAGATGATAACGCCATATATTCAAAATGACCTACGTACCAAGTTGGCCAGATGTGTCCAGAAATCATTTAAGTTCATATGCCCCTGATGAAATTGTGGCTCCAGAAACCCTGGCATCTGTCACCAACCTCTCCCATGTTCTTCTACCCTTTACTCTCCTCTTTTGGCCTGATATCTTGCCTAATTGTTCACAGAAATTATTGCCTAATTGTTCACAGAAATTAGATCCTATCCAGCAAAAGCCAAATCATCTTCTCATCTACTGAGAAGAGAAATGCACAGGCCCACACCCATATTATTCTTTACTTCCCCCATCGTGTCTGAAAATGTGTCCCTCAGAAAAACGTGTCCCTCCTGTCAAAAGCCAAACCCGAGGTAAAAGACTTAAATGTAAGGAAAACTATTTTGAGCTACAGACTCTTTAAAACAATACCCTCCAACAAACAGCAGGTACAAGGGCAAGCTGACCCAAGCCTTCTTTTTTTTTGAAGAGATTACCACCCCCCCCCACCCTCATGGAAGATGTATTCCCTATGCCAAAGGGAGAGTGATATCAAGGAGGGTAACTTGAGAATGAGAGAACTCTCCACAAACACACCGTGTTAAAAGTAATTTGGTTCTTCCTTTAGCATCTCCACATAGTTTAGTTACTTTTCCATAATCACCTCTCTTTGTTCAATCTAGTATCAAATCATTTAGGTTTTGACACCCATTTGAGTCTTTGTTTTCTTAGCAGGGCTCCCATGTCACATAAAACTTAGTAATCATGTTCCTTGGTATTGATCCAGATGAGTTGAAAATGGACATTTACACAGAAACCTGCACGCAAATATTTACCATGGCTTTATTCTTAACTGCCAGAACATGAAGATAACCAAGATGTCCTTCAGGAGGTAAACAGACACATGTACTTGCATGCATCCAGGTACTAAATGTTATTTGGTGCTTAAAAGAAATGAGACTGGTGAGGACCGTTAAATGTGTATTACTAATTGAAAGAAGCCAATCTGAATAGGTTACATATGTTATGGTTCCAACTAATATGACATTCTGGAAAAGGCAGTAGTCTGGGGAGGGAAAAAGCCCAGTGGGGTATAGGGGAGGAGTGGTAAATAGGTAGAGCATAGAATGTTTAAGGCAGAAACCATTCTGTGTGATGCTGTAATTGTGAGATTCGTGTGTCCGAACCCATTGGAATGTGCAAGGCCAAGGTTAAACCCTGATGTAAACTCTGGACTCTGAGTGATGATGATATGTCAGTGTAGATTCATTCATTCTAACCACCACACCACTCAGTGTAAGATGTTGACAGGATAGTGGGGAAGGGGAGGCTCTGAGTGTGTGTGTGTGTGTGTGTGTGTGTGTGTGTGTGTGTGTGTGTGTGTGTGTGTGTGTGTGTGTGTTGGCTGGGGGGGGTGATAGGAGAATAGCAAAGGCAGAGCAGGGGGCATATGGAAAATCTACCCTGCTTAGTTTTGCTCTGAACCCAAAATTGCTCTAAAGAAACCAATAAATGTTTTAAAATTCCAGTACTATCACATGGCTGGCCCCCTTTTAGAGAACCCAATTTTAGAGAACTCATGGAGGGCGTGACAGGAATGTGTACATCCCGATCATCAAATTGGGTTTTTCTCAAAATTTCCGGGTCTCGCTGCTGGGGTGAGAAATAGCTTTTGTGGTACACGGAGCTGGAGATAGAAGGCCATGGCCCGGCCGGGACCTTTCGTGAGTCCCCTCCGCTGAATTTTTTCTAAGTCTGCATCTAGTCCGGTGCCTGCCCATGTGGGTGAACCAGGGAGGGCGAACCCACCGACCAGCTCGCACCCCGTCTGCCACCATGCCTGGGGAGACCAGATGATAGTCCCTGGGAGCTCTGGGTGGCTCTCTGTAAGGGCCGCGGTTCCAGGAGGCCACCATGATCTGCGGACCAGCGGCGATGCCCAAAATCGGTATTTTCTGCTGCCACGTAGGCAAAGACCCGCTCTGCGATGGTTGAGGCCAAATAGGTTGGCGCTCTAGGCACGCAGGCTCCGGGCATGACCATGATCCCCGCCAGGCTCTGTCTCTACTGCTGAGACCACCTGCCAGGTTCTCAAAGCCGTCTCTCATGCACACGGGGCCCTGGCGGCGGTATGGTCTCCGGGCTCCAGTGCCCAAGGGCTGCAGAGGCCCTCACGTCACTTGCACACCGCCACTGGAGCCCGGTGGACACGGCGACCCCAGCCTTCCTATCGCGGACTCCTTTCGGGGTTTTCGCCTGCCGTCTCCTGTGAAAGGTGGTGATGCTGACGCAGCCCCTCCAGTTGCTGTCCTGCAGACTCCCCTTGGGCTTCGCGTAGCGATGCACGTGGCCCTCGCTCTCCCCTCTGGACTAACCTGCGCAGACGAGGGAGGGCGCTCTGCTTGCTGTGCCCATGGCCTCTCCTCCCCTCTCTGGGCTGGGGGAGAGAAGCTCTCCGAGGTGGACCGAGATAAGATTGGGTGTCCTGGTGGCCGTCGGGGTCGCCTTCCTGCATCCGGATCTGTGCCGCTGACGTTTGCGCTGGCTGTTGGGCGCCATCTGGTGGTGGTTTTTATAGTTTCCTCCCTCAGAGACCCTGGGGTAATTGGAAGGGATGAGATTCGACTGCCGTGAACGAGGCGAGTTCCAGGAGGCCTGCAGCACTGGCTGGATTGTCCCAGCCACAACCTGGCATTTGTTCGCCAGAGACTGTACCACACAGAAATGAGTGACGTTCGCTGCAACATTCGCCACAAGTGGGGCTTCGCGTGGAATGTGAGAGGATGTCCCACGCCTAGATAGCGGTCCGCTCTGAAGGTGGTGACCGGTCCAGGCTTTACGGGAAGCCCCAGGGAGGGTGGCCACAGGTGGTCTGCGATCCCTCGTCAGACCTCCTCATCGGAGGCGCCTCTGTGGAATATTTTCTAAGTCTCTATCGGAGATGGAAGGACCGGGCGGGCCCTACTCAGCTCCAGTCTACTCTGCTACCATGCCCAGAGGTCGACCAGATGGCCCCGGGGAACTCCAGGCGATGACCATGGGGTGACGTTCATGAACTGTGGCTCAGCCATGGGTCAGCATGCTCCCATGACCTGTGCTTTGGCCCCGTCAACAAGCACAGTAATTTTTTCACCCCAAATTGGTATTTTCTGCTGCTGGGTAACTGGTTACTCTTTGCTTTGGTAGTTGTGGCTGAGGAGGTTGGTTTTCTGGGCTTGACCACAATCTGATGCCCAGCTCTGTTTGTGCTTCTGAAGCCTTTGCTTGGCTGGGTCTGTGCACTGGCTCTCATGCTCCTTGACCATGGTGCCATCTACAGCTCCAGTGCCCCCCACGCATGTGTGCTCTATGCCCCAAACCTGGTGTGGTTATGGGGACCCCACCCTGTAGGGCTGTGTCATGTGTCAGGTGTCCTCCATCTGGGGTTGTCTGCTGCCCTCGCTTGAGGCAGCATGTCCATGTGCTGTCTCCCTAGGCTCTCCCGAGAGCTTTCAGTACCGATCCATGTGGTGTTTGCTCTCCCTTGGTCCAAATCAGTGGGTGTTTGTGGGGTGCCAGGTGCTCTGTCCGTGGCCCCTTACCCCTCCTCCTTGCCCTTGGAAAGCGGGGGTGCAGACGCCAGACCACCTTGGTGTCTGGAGATTGGCCTCCCAGTGTCAGCACCCAGAGTCCCGTGACATACTGGCCCCTCCTCGCAGTAGGGAGACTGCCCGCAGCAGTGTCTGAGGAGTGGGGCCCCATTGGTGAGAGAGGCATTTCCAGTGTTCTTTGCTTCCCGTGAGCAGGGATGAGTGTGCTGGTTAAGCCGTGGGGGGCGTGGGGCACCAGCACCTTGGGAAACTGTCATGTTGCCATTTCATACAGGCGTGTTAACTTCACTAGTTTTATGATGAAAACAGTAATCAGAGCAACACAGAGGCTCTGTAGCGCAACAAGCCAGAGGTAGCATGGGCTCTTGCCCGCAATGTGGGCTCTCAAGCCTCCCTGTGCTCCCTGCAATGACACCGCTGTGCCTGGTAGGCCAGTGTCTGGGGCGACACCCCAGTGAGGCTTCTGATTGGAGATAGTAGCCTTAGGAGGCACACTTAGATTCCCCTGCTCTGGTGGTAGCCCCTGGTGCTGTTCCCATTGCGCATGCACAGAGCCCCCATAGTGGGAGACGTCTGACCAGGGGTGGGGCCGGCAGGTCTTTGTCTTCCACAGCCATGCCTCCCCTCCACCAGGTTGGTGCTCAGGGCTGGGTGTGTGATTCCGTGAGGTGCCTGGGGGGCATCCCTCCTGAATCCTGTCCTTGGCGGTGTCCAAGACTGGATGGGGCCTCATGTGGCCAATCAGTAGCATGGGGTGTCATTGTGTGTGCGACAGTCTAGGAGTTGAATAGAGCTGGGCCAAGCCCCTGAGATGTGCCCTCCCAGTGACCAGTTGCTGTTCAGGTGCCATGGGGCTGCTTTGTACTGAGGCATCTCAAGGTGAAGTCCAAGTTTCCTGGCATCAAGGTTCTCCATCCAGCTGTGGGCCCGGGGCTGAGCTTTTGACCTGTCAGGGTCTGATCAACCGTGTGACTCAGCTGGGACTTCCTACCTGAGCATGCTGGCCTTGGTGGCAGATGCCTGTGCACCCTTAGCAGACAGGCATCTCAGCCTCACCACAGGAGCAGGGAGAGCTGTCCAATGCATTTCCCACTTTGTGTGGGGGGACTACCGCTATGTGTGACCCCCTCACTGTGCCTGGGCCACCAGGACATCACCAGCCAATGTTGCTCTCTCACTCCTACCTCACTGATCCTACCAGCAGCACCTGCTTCTCTGTAGACCCTGAGAAGGACCGTACCAACTAACAAGGGCTCCTGGTGGCTAA
Organism: Pteropus vampyrus; assembly: GCF_000151845.1. Taxonomy (NCBI): domain Eukaryota; kingdom Metazoa; phylum Chordata; class Mammalia; order Chiroptera; family Pteropodidae; genus Pteropus; species Pteropus vampyrus. The sequence goes on along the minus strand of NW_011889304.1, from coordinate 109,502 downwards.
TTTGGCTCAAACTTAAAAAGCAGCACCTAGCAGCCATGGCTGAACAAGAGATTCTCATGCAAACTGTGCTTCTGGGAGAAACCTGAACTAAGCTTAGGTGCCTGCCTGCCCGCCCAACCAGCCAATTATAAAGGAGTTCCTGGAATCTTATTTCAACCAATAGTACTGACTGTCCAATCACAGCTATGCAACTATATTCCAATCAGCAATTTCATTGAGCAATCAGGACTTCTATGTGAGGCAGCTTGGAGAGTGCACTTTCACTCTTGCACTGAAGACTATATCCCCAGTGGTGCTGAAACACTGCAGTTTTGCCAGGGGCAGCCTGCACAGGGTAGAGAGGAGTGGATGGACCTCAGCAGGTGAAGCAGCTGGAGCAGAGCTGTCTAGCTGGGGAAGGGGCTGTGTGGCCCAGGTGCGCCTCACAGCCATGTTCTCCTAATGTAACACTTGAGCTATTTTCACAGCTGTGCTGCATCACAACTGAGCTAAGTACTGAATCAAATTCCCTTCCCTGACTCAAACTGGAGAGACATGTTGGTGATGAATCGGCACTCCATGACCATCGGCTGGCATCTCAAAGATGAAGCTGTATGTATGTACAGCTGGGACAGTGAG
>NW_011889304.1:99892-107974 GCF_000151845.1 Pteropus vampyrus | reverse complement strand
GCAGCAGTGTCTGAGGAGTGGGGCCCCATTGGTGAGAGAGGCATTTCCAGTGTTCTTTGCTTCCCGTGAGCAGGGATGAGTGTGCTGGTTAAGCCGTGGGGGGCGTGGGGCACCAGCACCTTGGGAAACTGTCATGTTGCCATTTCATACAGGCGTGTTAACTTCACTAGTTTTATGATGAAAACAGTAATCAGAGCAACACAGAGGCTCTGTAGCGCAACAAGCCAGAGGTAGCATGGGCTCTTGCCCGCAATGTGGGCTCTCAAGCCTCCCTGTGCTCCCTGCAATGACACCGCTGTGCCTGGTAGGCCAGTGTCTGGGGCGACACCCCAGTGAGGCTTCTGATTGGAGATAGTAGCCTTAGGAGGCACACTTAGATTCCCCTGCTCTGGTGGTAGCCCCTGGTGCTGTTCCCATTGCGCATGCACAGAGCCCCCATAGTGGGAGACGTCTGACCAGGGGTGGGGCCGGCAGGTCTTTGTCTTCCACAGCCATGCCTCCCCTCCACCAGGTTGGTGCTCAGGGCTGGGTGTGTGATTCCGTGAGGTGCCTGGGGGGCATCCCTCCTGAATCCTGTCCTTGGCGGTGTCCAAGACTGGATGGGGCCTCATGTGGCCAATCAGTAGCATGGGGTGTCATTGTGTGTGCGACAGTCTAGGAGTTGAATAGAGCTGGGCCAAGCCCCTGAGATGTGCCCTCCCAGTGACCAGTTGCTGTTCAGGTGCCATGGGGCTGCTTTGTACTGAGGCATCTCAAGGTGAAGTCCAAGTTTCCTGGCATCAAGGTTCTCCATCCAGCTGTGGGCCCGGGGCTGAGCTTTTGACCTGTCAGGGTCTGATCAACCGTGTGACTCAGCTGGGACTTCCTACCTGAGCATGCTGGCCTTGGTGGCAGATGCCTGTGCACCCTTAGCAGACAGGCATCTCAGCCTCACCACAGGAGCAGGGAGAGCTGTCCAATGCATTTCCCACTTTGTGTGGGGGGACTACCGCTATGTGTGACCCCCTCACTGTGCCTGGGCCACCAGGACATCACCAGCCAATGTTGCTCTCTCACTCCTACCTCACTGATCCTACCAGCAGCACCTGCTTCTCTGTAGACCCTGAGAAGGACCGTACCAACTAACAAGGGCTCCTGGTGGCTAATTTGGCTCAAACTTAAAAAGCAGCACCTAGCAGCCATGGCTGAACAAGAGATTCTCATGCAAACTGTGCTTCTGGGAGAAACCTGAACTAAGCTTAGGTGCCTGCCTGCCCGCCCAACCAGCCAATTATAAAGGAGTTCCTGGAATCTTATTTCAACCAATAGTACTGACTGTCCAATCACAGCTATGCAACTATATTCCAATCAGCAATTTCATTGAGCAATCAGGACTTCTATGTGAGGCAGCTTGGAGAGTGCACTTTCACTCTTGCACTGAAGACTATATCCCCAGTGGTGCTGAAACACTGCAGTTTTGCCAGGGGCAGCCTGCACAGGGTAGAGAGGAGTGGATGGACCTCAGCAGGTGAAGCAGCTGGAGCAGAGCTGTCTAGCTGGGGAAGGGGCTGTGTGGCCCAGGTGCGCCTCACAGCCATGTTCTCCTAATGTAACACTTGAGCTATTTTCACAGCTGTGCTGCATCACAACTGAGCTAAGTACTGAATCAAATTCCCTTCCCTGACTCAAACTGGAGAGACATGTTGGTGATGAATCGGCACTCCATGACCATCGGCTGGCATCTCAAAGATGAAGCTGTATGTATGTACAGCTGGGACAGTGAGACTGCAGGTAGCTCATTAAGTCAGTTATGGGTCCTTTGGTCACTTGGCTTTAACTTGGATGATGTAGTTCTAGTGCTAATACACACCTAAAAGTGATGACCCGCCCTTGTGGGAGATGCTTGCCTTTTTCAGATCAAAATGCCACCCCATCGGCTTTCCCTCACTGGTGGCTTTGGAGACTCTGTAGAACCTTGCTAGTTGTAGTCCCTCCTGGTGGCCACAAGCCAGCCATTGGAACGAACGTCTGCTCTACCCCCTTTCATTGGTAGTGATGGTACCAACCATGGTGACCACAGGTGACAAGGCATTAAGGTTCAATTCCAGAGGAAGGACTGCCTTGAGGAATGGCCACCACATCCAAAGAAGGCAGTGGGCATGCAACTTGCCCCTCTGAACCAGAGAAAGGGAGTGGTGAAAGTAATACAGGACTTCTGTTGTCCTGTCAAAGGAATGAGTCCACTTTTATGTCCCTTAAGACAGATCCACCTGACGGCAAGTCTGGTTGCCAGCAACTGTGGAAGTTCCACTATCACTCGCTGGGAGGAAGTGGCTCTCGAATGTTGGTGAACAAGAGTGTGCAGGCGTTATTTCTACACTCTGGAAAGTGCCCTGTTTGTCATCTACAAATCCCAGGGGACTAGTAGGAAGTATTAACTGGGCAATTCACAGTTCCAGCAATCCTCTGTTACCAAGGGCTTCTGTTGTCTACTCTAATGCTGACATTAAATAAGACAGCCTTAGTTCTGCCAGCTTGGAACATTTTGGAAGCCTGTGGGGAAAGGGCTTCTAAAATGACGCGCCTGGAAGTCTGTGATCTGAGGCCATTTTTGCTGGCTATTAGCGGGGCCTGCAAAACCAGAGGGAGCACAGCTTTTCTTAAAGTTGGAGGTGTTTATGCTTGAGATGAAACTGAACTCTGGGCAAGAGATGTGCTTGTATACAAAGCAAAAGAATGGCAATGTGCTTCCTGGTGACAAAGAAAACCAGAGTACTCTGGGGATAGGTAAATCCTACTCATGGAAACAATGGCACCTTGTGCCAAATTCCAAAGCAACCTTTCTGCTAAGGCCATTGGACACAGAAGCTGTATCATGCTATAACCTCGAGACCGTAAACTTATTGAAAGTAAATAAAAGTGATTTATCCTCATTAAAAAAGTAAGTCATTTCTTTTAACCTGCAAAAGTGTGTTGCAATGTGAGAATCATGAAGTCCAACCAAGGAAACAAAGGTTATGGAGGAAAAAGGACACTGAGAGGCGTTTTAGAGAAAAGTGAGAATTTAGGCTGGCAACTGTTTCTCATTGGTCAGTGTCTGGAATAATCAAGAACTTCTTGGTGATGCCAACATAGCCAAAAAATGAACACCCCCTTCATCATCAGGTTTCCATGTAAACAGACTGTGGTGTGTACATCCATAAAGCAGCATAGTCCTCAGCAATAAAAAGAATGAAGTGTTTCACATGACTGACATCTCTGGATCTGAAAGCAATTATCAGTATGAAGGAACTAACTTAAAAGTAAATTCTAGTTGCCACAAAGAGCAGAGAGGTCTTAAAAAGAGCACAACTAAGAGTTTTTAGGTGTGTTCATGATGGTTTTGATCATTTTAATTGGGTGCATACCTTATGCCAAAACTAACTGACTTAAAGCTGCAGTTCCATAGCACAGAAGTGTGGATTCCCCTCTTACCACACTTACTTTCCTAAGAGGTTTAGAAATATTGAATGATGATTTGGGAAGTGCAGCCCTGCAAATATGTTCTTAATCATTCGTTTGCCAGTGTTTGGCCTGGGCCCTGGCATCATAACAACCAATACCAGACACTAAGGCAGCACATGATTCCTTTGTAGCAGCTGGCAAACAGATAACCCCACAACAGAGCTTGGCATGATACGACCTCCTTGGGGAAAGGGGACCACTATATACTTCTTGCAAAAGCACTGGAGGTTGTCACAAGTCTACGTAGTCCTCTGGGCTGATATGCAGGGTGCAAATGAGGACCACGAAGCCCTGTGGTCTTTCCTAGGAGGCTGTGGTCACAATGTGAGTTAGACTGGCACTGGGAAGCAGGTCAACCTTTTCAAGCTGCTAGCATTACCTAGAGTGTCTTGGCTGAAATCATGCCCTAATTATTAGAGAGGAGGGAAGTACCACATTAGGAAGGATAGGTGGACATGAGGTATAGGCACTGACATTATCACAGCCCTCCTGTCCTGCCCGCCCCAGGGTCTAGCAGCCTTTGAGCCCACGCTGTTTGGGCTGGTGTCATGGAATCCTGTGGAAGCACCAAAAACTGCACATGATGCTACCAATCCTAAGGAAATAAGACAAATGAGGGACAAGGTGAAGGACTAGTGCTGGTTCACGTAACAGACAACAGAAACAAGAGGAGCATCTTATGAGAACGTGGTCCCCAAAGGTAGTGAAGGAGGAAGAAAACTGGGGCTGAGGTGTGCCGTGTCTGGACCCTTACCTACCCAGCCGAGGGGAGGCAGGCAGGCATGTGAGGTAACTGTGGCCCATGAGGCTCACTGGGGCTGCACATTTTGGGGCTGCAGGTTAGAGAAGAGGGTGGTGCTCAGTCACCCACATCAGCCCTAGCTGATGGGAAACCAAACAGTAGCTCGAGTCCAAAGGGGAGAACAGTGCAGCAGCCCTGGAAGGGAGAGCAAAGAGACTCTAGCCTGGGGCTTTGGTGGGGTGAGGGTTCTTACCCAGTGAGGCCATAAGTACAAAGTTCTCCAGCTTATAGTGTGGGAGAGGCATCCCTGAGCTTTGTTGGGGCCCCCACTTCTCTGTCCATGATCATCTTTCAAGGTGAGATGACCTGCCAGGAGGGGAGAGATGAAAACACAAACATCTGTCCCACGCACATGCCACATGATCATCCAACTCAGAGAGGATCAGGCTCTGGTGCTGCCGTCACTCTCTCCTCAGGAGGAGGCCCAGATACCTGGCAATCTAAGTTCAGGGACTGAGGCTGAACCTACTGCTCATGTTACATTAAAAAGTTATTGGGGAATGATGTCAGAAATATGGCAGAGTGAGAGATGTCCACAGATCTCTCCCCTTATAATAACAATAAGCTGAACAGCTAAAACTCAACAAAAAACACCCAACCTGCACACCAGCACATTTGAGCATGGGACCTGAGAATAAGAGCTACCACAGGAAAGAACCATAGTAGTAAGGCGCTAGACTGGGAGAAATAAAAAACCTGACTTTCCTCGCAGCCAGAGTACCTGCCAGAGGAGGGGGATGGGAGAAGTGTCAGCGAGTTCCCTGAACAGCCCTACCTGAGAGAGCTCTGAGTTCCACGCAGCAGCAGTGCCCAGGGATCAGGGCAGAAAGCAGAGAAGTGGGGATGGCAGAGAAGCAACAGTTGATTATTACCAGCTGCGGTTGCAAAATGTGAGGCTAAGCCGCAGCCCTACCCCCACAACACAGAGGCCCACCCCCCACCCAATATCCTCTATGACCAAACAGTGCGGAGCCCCAAAGTAATCTAAACAAATGCTACTGAAACCATCGCTAACACTGACAGGACTGAGATTGAGGGTAGTGAGCATGATTGAATATTTATCAGAAAAAGGAAGGGCATTATTGACTTTATATAAAGCAGGGATCCAAGAGGCTTAGATGCCACCTACTGGAAACCAAATGAAAAACGCCTTCTTAGCAACAGGCTAAAAAGAGACCAATATATAAGAAATCTTTCTGGGAAAAATTTTAAAAAGCAGAATATATTTCCATTAATGCCTAGGTGGAGAAATAGTCCATTAAATACCACGAACAACCAAGGTGACACGGTGTCTCAGAAAGAAAGAGAAAAATCTTCAAAAAATAAGCTTAAAGACCTATAAATATGTGACTTAAATGACAGAATTCAGGATGGTACTGCTGAAAAAACTCAGTGAAGTTTAAAATAATACATATCAACAATTCCAGGAATTGAAAAAAAAAAAAACTAGGTGAGCAGAATGAGTTTTTTTAGCAAGGAGATTGAAACCCTCCAGAAGAACCAAATAGAACATTTGGAGATGAAAAACACACTGCAAGAGATGAAAAATGAAATAGCAAGCTTGGGAAATAGAGTCTCCCAAATGGAGGAAAGGATCAGTGATATCGAAGACAAAAACCTAGAATAAATTAGAAGGAAGAAGAGAGAAACTGAAGAATGAAAAATAATGTAAGAAATACAAGAACTAGCTGACACCATCAGGAAATTAAACATAAGAATAATGGGAATTCTCTAAGGGGAAGAAAAGGAGCAGAGATTAGAAAGCATTTTTCAGACAAATAGTTGACGAGAATTTCCCAAATCTAAGGAATGAGCTGGGCTTGGAATTCAAGAAGTCAAAAGAACATCAAATTATCTTAACCCAAAAGGCCTTCTCCAAGACACCTTGTATTAAAATTATCAAAAATCAACGACAAAGAATTCTCAGGGCAGCCAGGAAAAAGAAGACAGTAACCTAGAAAGGAAAACCCATTAGATTATCATTGGACTTCTCAGCACAAACCTTACAAGCCAAAAAGGAGTGGAATCAAATATTCGAACTATTAAATGAAAGGAACTACCAGCCAAGAATAATGTATCCAGCAAAGCTCTCTTTTAGATATGATGGAAAAATAAAGACCTTTCCAGACATACAAAACTTGAGGGAATTTTCCACTACAAGGCCTGCATTACAGGAAATACTGAAAGGGGTCAGCTAACCTAAAACAAAATGACAAAAAAATACATAACTATGAGTAAGGTGACTAGCAGGCAGATAGAAGCAGAGGACTGCAAACCTTACTAAGAACAGAGCATTATAAGCTTAAACAATAAAAAGAGATTTGCTTTTTACAAGATAGTAATGAACATTCAGCATACATAGGGACAAACTGAAAAAACAATAACAGAAACGGGAAGATTTCAAAGATCCAAATCCGCAAATGGGAATGGAGATTAGGCACATGCAGAAGAAAATGTATTACTATGTATATATAACTATCCTTTACAAATTTGTAATGGTAATAACCACATGCCAGATTCAGAACTGAAGTATATAACATAAATTAAGAAGGACCAGAAGTAAAATCCACAAAACTCAACACCCCCTCACAAAAAAAACCAGACACACAAGGACAAGTAAGCAATGGAAACAATGAGCTAACAGAAAACAAAAGATAAAATAGCTATAGGAAAACCTCATATTTCAATAATCACCCTAAATGTAAATGGACTGAACTCACCAATAAAAAGGCACAGAGTTGCAGATTGGCTCAAAAAACAGAATTCAACCATAAGCTGCCTCAAGGTGATATATCTCAGCTCCAAAGACAAATATAGACTCAAAGTAAAAGAGTGGAAAACGATATTTCAAGCAAATGGCATTCAGAGAAAAGTGGGAGTAGCGGTACTAACATCAGACGAAACAGACTTCAAAATAAAAAAAGTAAAGAAAGATAGACATTGAGGGACACTTCATAATGATAAAGGGAATCATACACCAAGAAGACATAACACTTCTAATATCTGTGCTTCCCATCAGGAAGCCCCGAAATATATAAAGCAATCAGTAAAAGAACTAAAGGGAGAAACAGACCAAAACATTATTGTAGTAAGGGACCTAAATACCCCACTGTCCAATATGGACAGATTATCCAAACAGAAAATCAATAAGGAAATAACATCCTTAAAGGATACATTAGACCAACTGGACATAATTGACATTTGCAGAGCCTTCCATACCAAAACAGCTGCTTATACATTCTTCTCTAGTGCACATGGAACATTCTCAAGGACTGACCATATACTGGGACACAGAGTTAGCCTCAACAAATATAAGAGGGTTGAAATCATACCAACCATATTCTCTAATCATAATGCTTTGAAACTAGAGATCAACTGCAAAAAGAAAGCAGGAAGAACAACAAATATATGGGGATTAAACAACAAGCTACTGAAGAATAACTGGGTCAGAGAAGAAATAAAAAGAGATCAAGAGATACATAGAAACAAATGATAATGATAGACACAGCAAAAGCAATCATAAGAGGAAAGTTTGTATCATTACAGGCTTATGTACAAAAACAAGAACGAGCACAGATAAACAACCCAACGCTTCATCTTAAAAAATTAGAAAAAGAAGAACAAATGAAGCCTGAAGTCAGCAAAAGGAAAGAAATAATCAAAATTAGAGCAGAAACAAATGAAATTGAAAACAACCAAACAAAAACAATAGAAAAATTAATGCAACAAAGAGCTGGTTCTTTGAGAAGGTTAATAAAATTGACAAACCCCTAGCTAGACTCACTAAAGAAAAAAGA
>NW_011889304.1:96247-99842 GCF_000151845.1 Pteropus vampyrus | reverse complement strand
CAAAAAAAACCAGACACACAAGGACAAGTAAGCAATGGAAACAATGAGCTAACAGAAAACAAAAGATAAAATAGCTATAGGAAAACCTCATATTTCAATAATCACCCTAAATGTAAATGGACTGAACTCACCAATAAAAAGGCACAGAGTTGCAGATTGGCTCAAAAAACAGAATTCAACCATAAGCTGCCTCAAGGTGATATATCTCAGCTCCAAAGACAAATATAGACTCAAAGTAAAAGAGTGGAAAACGATATTTCAAGCAAATGGCATTCAGAGAAAAGTGGGAGTAGCGGTACTAACATCAGACGAAACAGACTTCAAAATAAAAAAAGTAAAGAAAGATAGACATTGAGGGACACTTCATAATGATAAAGGGAATCATACACCAAGAAGACATAACACTTCTAATATCTGTGCTTCCCATCAGGAAGCCCCGAAATATATAAAGCAATCAGTAAAAGAACTAAAGGGAGAAACAGACCAAAACATTATTGTAGTAAGGGACCTAAATACCCCACTGTCCAATATGGACAGATTATCCAAACAGAAAATCAATAAGGAAATAACATCCTTAAAGGATACATTAGACCAACTGGACATAATTGACATTTGCAGAGCCTTCCATACCAAAACAGCTGCTTATACATTCTTCTCTAGTGCACATGGAACATTCTCAAGGACTGACCATATACTGGGACACAGAGTTAGCCTCAACAAATATAAGAGGGTTGAAATCATACCAACCATATTCTCTAATCATAATGCTTTGAAACTAGAGATCAACTGCAAAAAGAAAGCAGGAAGAACAACAAATATATGGGGATTAAACAACAAGCTACTGAAGAATAACTGGGTCAGAGAAGAAATAAAAAGAGATCAAGAGATACATAGAAACAAATGATAATGATAGACACAGCAAAAGCAATCATAAGAGGAAAGTTTGTATCATTACAGGCTTATGTACAAAAACAAGAACGAGCACAGATAAACAACCCAACGCTTCATCTTAAAAAATTAGAAAAAGAAGAACAAATGAAGCCTGAAGTCAGCAAAAGGAAAGAAATAATCAAAATTAGAGCAGAAACAAATGAAATTGAAAACAACCAAACAAAAACAATAGAAAAATTAATGCAACAAAGAGCTGGTTCTTTGAGAAGGTTAATAAAATTGACAAACCCCTAGCTAGACTCACTAAAGAAAAAAGACAAAGGACATAAATAGAAAAATCAGGGATGAAAGAGGGGAAATTGTGACAGATACTGCAGAAATACAAAGGATCTTACAAGAATACTATGAAAAAGAAGATAACACCAAATTTAATAACCTGTCCTAGACTGAATCAAGAAGAACTGGAAAATCTAAATAGACCAATCGGCAGTATGGAAATTGAAGCAATCATCAACCTGAACAGATACTTCTCCCAAGAAGACATTCAAGTAGCCAGGACCAGATGGCTTCACCAGTGAATTCTACTAAACATTCAAAGAAGATTTAATACTATTCTCCTCAAACTCTTCCAAAAAAAATCAAAGAGGAGGCAATACTTCCCAACTCATTTTATGAGGCCAATATTACTCTGATACCAAAACCTGGTAAAGATAACACAAAAAAAAGAAAATTACAGACCAATATCTCTCATGAACACAGACGCAAAAATCCTAAATAAGATACTAGCAAACTGAATACAGCAGCAATATATTAAAAAGATTATACACTATAATCAAGTGGGCTTCATCCCAGAGGCACAGGCATGGTTCAACATACACAAATTCATTGTGATATACCACATAAATTAGAAAATAAGAAACATATGATCATATCAATAGATGCAGAAAGCCTTTGACAAAATACAGTACCCATTTATGATCAAAACATTTAACAAAATTGGTATAGAAGGAAAGTACCTTAACATAATAAAAGCCACATATGACAAACCCTCAGCCAACATTATACTGAGTAGCGACAAACTAAAAACCTTTCCTCTAAAATCAGGAACAAGGCAAGGCTGTCCACTATTGCCACTGTTATTCAATATAATATTGGAGGTCCAAGTGAGTGCAATCAGGCAAGAGAAAGAAGTAAAAGGCATCCAAATAGGAAACGAAGAAATCAAACTCTCACTATTTGTGGATGACGTGATTCTCTATATAGAAAACCCTAAAGACTCCACAAGAACACTACTGGAAACAATAAGCAAATACAGTAAAGTTTCTGGATACAAAAATCAATGTTCAAAAATCCATAGCATTCCTATACTCTAATAATGAAGTGTCAGAAAAAGAAGTGGAAAAATAATTCCTTTTGCAATCACAACAAAAAGAATAAAATACTTAGGAATAAATCTAACGAAATATGTGAAGGAACTATATGATGAAAACTATAAGACCCTATTAGAAGAAATCGAAGAAGATACAAAGAAATGGAAAGATATTCTATGTTCTTGGATTAGAAGAATCAACATAGTTAACACAACCTTATTACTTAAAGCATTATACAGATTTAATGCAATCCCCATCAAAATCCCATCAACATTTCGTAAAGAAATAGAACACAAAATCATCAGATTTGTATGGAAGCACAAAAGATCCCGAATTGACAAAGCCATCCTGAGAAAAAAGAATGAAGCTGAAGGCATCACTCTGCCCAACTTCAAATTATACTACAAAGCAACAATAATCAAAGCGGCATGGTATTGGCAGAAAAACACACACACAGACCAGTGAAACAGAATCGAGAGTCCAAAAGCAAACCCATATGTATATGGGCAAATAATTTTTGACCAAAAAGCCAAAAACATAGAGTGGAGAAAGGAAAGCCTCTTCAATGAATGGGGCTGGGAAAATTGGAAAACCATCTGCAAAAGAATGAAACGACTATTGTCTATCACCGCACACCAAAATTAACTCAAAATGGTTTGAGGACCTGAATATAAGACATGAAACAATAAAGTGCATAGAAGAAAGCATAGGAACTAAACTCAAGGACCTTGGACTTAAAAAGGATTTTATGAATTTGACCTCCAAGGCAAGGGAAGTAAAAGCAAAAATAAATGAACGGGACTACATCAAACTACAAACTACACAGCAAAAGAAACCGTCGACAAGGTAAAGAGACAACCATCAGAATGGGAAAATATATTTGCAAGCAATGCCTCCAATAAGGGCCTAATATCCAAAATATACAAAGAACTCGTACAACTCAATAACAACAAAAATCAAATGATCCAATCAAAAAATGGGCAGAGGACCTGAACAGATACTTCTCCCAAATAGCCAAAAAACATATGAAAAGATGCTCATCATTGCTAGCTATTAGGGAAATGCAAATCAAAGCTACAATGAGATACCATCTCACACCTGTTAGAATAGCTGTTATCGACAGGACAAATAACAACAAATATTAGAGAAGATGCGGAGAAAAAGGAACCCTCATATACTGCTGGTGGGACGCAAATTGGTACAGCCACTACGGAAAACAGTATGGAGGGTCCTCAAAAAACTAAGAATTGATATGCCATATGATCCAGCAATCCCTCTACTGGGTATTTACTCCAAAGACTTGAAAATCCATATCTAAAAAGATATTTGCACAC
>NW_011889304.1:93322-95732 GCF_000151845.1 Pteropus vampyrus | reverse complement strand
ATAAAAAATAAAATAAAATATAATTAAACTCTCAACATATTATATGCTGATGCATATACCTTATTGCTTTTACCATTTATTTGAACTTTATAAAAAATAAGACTCTAAATAAAAATCATTCCATTGCAAAAATAAAAGTTATTGGACTATCATATGGAGTAGGCTCTATTTCCCTACCACCAAGGTGAGAGAGACAATTTAGTTATGTAATATAAAATATATTTAAAAATCTATAAGATGGTAATATTAAGAGAGAAAACAGGATGAAAGAAAGCTTACAATCGAGATTCTGTTTTGGTTTAATATAAACGTTTAAAAAAGTCAGTAGGAAAACACAGGGGCAGGCACTCATCTCAGAAACATGAAGATGAAAGCTGTATTTTCACATTATCAGTTCACATAGCACTTTCTTCATTATAGCACAATGCTAGGAAACTCCCATGTTTTTCCTTCCGTCCAGAGGTGAAATCCATCCAGAAGAATGAATGCTGTTACATCCACACAGTGGAACAGTTAGTACTCAGCAGTAAAAAGGAATGAAGCAACTGGGTGTGCAAATAATCTGCATGAAGTTCAGATATATTATGTTTAGAAGAAAATATCAAAAAGTGCCATGTGCCATGCATGGAGAGAGGACTGGTTTAATACCCCTGAACCACCAACGTGTAAGAGGAACACAGAAAGAAAAGGAAGTTTCGAGAAACCAGTTATAGAAGAATGCAAATTAGGTGACAGAATTTAATTGCAGTTATAGAGAGAAACTCAACAAGGAGTTCCAGAAAGCTCAGGGAGACCCTGAATCAACAAAAGCGGGTACTGACTGAAACTCTAAAAAAGAACCAAACAACTCAATAGAGACGTGCATATTAGAAAGCATGGAAAGAGAGCAGGGAGAGAGAATTACTGAGCTTGCCTTGACACAGGTAGAAGAGAACCAGATTTTTAAAAAAATCTGGGCTGGCTCCACTACAAAGAGCATAGATATAGGACTACTGGATCCATCCCTGGAGGGAAAAGGGAACAGAGGAAAAGGGTTAAATGTGTGTAGGCTGAATAAGATGACAAGTGAGCAGGGAGAAAGAGGATGATGTGGAGGCAAGTACCAACTCACAGTAACCATGCAGCAAGAATCCAGAGATTGAGACAAAAAACAAAAGATACAAGGGGAGAAGAATCCCAGAAAACCCCCAAACCTATAAAAGAGCAGACAAATTTCACAAGGAGGAAAAAAACAAGGGAATAATTAACATTTGTTTTCTGGTGCTGTAAGTCCTCAGAGATCAGTAATGGACCCAACTCGCCAATCAAAAGGCGTAAGTAGCGAGATGGATTAAAACAAGAGCCATACGATGGTGCCAGGAGACCCCTCTCAGCTCAAAGTGAATGTGTTAAACTAGTCCAGCAGATAGCATCCAGGGAAAAGCAAGTATAGCTTATCTGTCAGACAAGATAGGTTTCAAGACCAAAGGCACAACTAGAGACAAAAATGGAAATTTTATGATTATGAAGGAGACACATACTAAGACATAAATAACATTTATCACTAGATATGTCCTGATCTGGGAGCCCCAAAAGATAAACCAAGAAAATATTAGTACTGAATGATGAAAGTACAAATATGGCAGAGGACAGGTCACCCACACAGAAAGACTGCCCTTCATGGCGTTCTTTGCAAGTACATCAGGGACACTATAAACGACATACTCCTCATGCCAAACAATATTTTCTAACTACAATGGTATGAAACTGGAAATCAACAAGGAAGAAAGTAAAAACCCACAAAGATAGGGAGATTAAATAACAAAGGGTCAAAGATCCAGAGACAAAAGGATGACATCCCCAAATTGGGGGGATGCAGAAAAAGCAGTAATAAGGGAGCAGCCCAGCATTATAGGCCAACTGAAGAAATACGAAAATCTCTTATATGACACCTTAAAGAAAGGAGAAAAAGCAGAAAGAAAAGAAACTAGCTCGAAGTCAGAGAAGGAAGGTGGAGAACAGGAAAATAATAGCGATAACCATCAACAGAACTGTAACAACAGACATAAAGAGCCTGATTCGTTGAAAAGAAACAACACTGACAAACCTATGGTTGGCTAGACTCACTAAAAAGAGAGAAGACTCAAAGGATACAAAAATGCAAAAGATACAAAGGATATATACCAGTAAGTAACAAAAAATTATGAAAACACCATTTACACTTGCATTAAAAATGCCCAGGAACAAATTTAACCAAGGAAGTAAAAAAGATGTGTATACTCAGAAAATTATATAAGCCACTGAAGAAAGAAACAGAAGAAGATACAAATAAACAGAAGTATATTAATTAAGACCTTATTCAAAGATAGGAAAACTTAACATTGTTAAAGGGTCCACTACCCAGAGCGATGTATAGGTTCAATGCAATCCT
>NW_011889304.1:79471-90992 GCF_000151845.1 Pteropus vampyrus | reverse complement strand
CTTCAGGTGATTAAAAGCAATCAAGGTATATTCATCGATTGTAATAAATGGCGAGGCTATGCATGTGTGAGGACGTGTATATGAGAAATCTCTGTGTACTCTCCTCTTAATTTTGCTGTGAACCTAAAACTGCTCTAAAAAAACTATGTATTAAAAAAAGGCAACTCATAAAATAGAAGAAACTATTTGCAAATCATAACCTGATAAAGGATTAACAACTAGAATACATAAAGAACTCCTACAATCAATCCAACAACCAAAACAACCTGACTACAACATAGGCAAAGAACTTCAATGCACACTTCTCCGAAGAGGATATACAAACAAGCAAAAGCAGATGTAAAAATGCTCAACATCACTATCATTAGGGGAATGCAAATCAAAGCCACAATACCTACCACTTCATACCCAGTACACTATGATGGCTATTATTAAAAAAAAAACAAAAAACAAAAAACAAAAACCCTCCCCCAAAAAGAGTTGACTAGGATGTGGAGAATTTGGAACTCTTGTATATTGCTGGTAGAAATGTAAAATGGGGCAGCAATGGTGGAAAAAAGTATGACAGAATCTTATAAAACAAACACAGATTTACCATAGGTTCCAGTAATTTCACTTCTATGAACATACCTAAAATAATTTAAAGTAGGGGCATAATGAGACATTTGTACGCCCATGTTCATAACAACATTCCTCACAATAGCCAACAGGTAGAAACAACAGAAATGTCCATTGACCACTGAATGAATTAAAAAAAATGTATATATAGAGTGGAATATATTACTCATCTTTAAAAAAAAAAAAAAATCCTGTACATGCCACAACATGGATGAACCTTGGAGATAGTTATGCTAAGTGAAATAAGCCAGACACGAAGGGACCAAACAGTGTATGATTCCACTTATATGAGGTATCTAGATGAGTCAAAATATACTAACAGAAAATAAAATGGTGGTTGCCACAGGTTGGCAGGAGCAGAAATGGAAATTATTGTTTAATGGGTATACAGTTTTAGCTTGAGAAGAAAAAGTTCTGGAGATGGATGGTGGTGATCAGCTGCATAACAATGTGAATCTGAACTATATGTGCTTAGAAATGGCTAAAATCACAAATTCTGTTAAGTAAATTTTACAAAAATAAGTCATATTACTTGCCACAGGATTAATACTTATGCAAATGATTTTAGTGTAAATGAAGTGATGAGTTTTTCAAAGTTTGAGTGTTTCTTACGTGCCTTTTAAGCATGTAAGAAAACATATGTAAACCAAACACAAAAATGTTCATTATAATTTCGACTATTAAAAGTGCCCATATAAATTTAAGTCCATACAGTTTTAAATTTAAAATTTCCTGAGAAAACTGAGGCTCCTCTGTCCATGACTGGGCCTGAGCAGCTCCACTAGCCTGGCTGACTACCATGTCCCTTTTCACGTGGACACGAGGGTCCGCTGAGACTTCAAAAAGGCAAACACACACCACTTTCTACGATTATCTCCATCCCAGGCATGACTCCTTGCTCTCTACTGCTTTCCCTTCTGACAGACTCCCCTTGTACCACAAAATCCGTCCCCTTTTGAGGCCCACTCACTCTTGTCTGCCTTTCGGTTCCATTCCTATCCTCCCTCATTTCAGGATCCATCTGAAAGTAAAACCTGATTCCCTACTCTCCCAATCTGAGCACCAGTGTTGGTCCTGGACCAGGACTCGGGGCCTCTCCTCAGAATTCCAGACCTGCAAATCCAGTTGCCCATGTGCCACCTCCACTTTGGGACATCTCAGAATTACCATGTCCAAAATCCAACTCCCAATCTTACCCCTGAATCCGGTTCCTACCACAACTTTCCTCATTTCCATTCTTTACATGTCCGGGCAAAAAATCTGGGGTGGTTATTTACTTCCTATCATGGCCACATCTGATGTAGCAGGAAAATCTATCAGTTCTGTCTTTAAGCTCCATGAAGAATCTGCACCTATGTATGACCACTCTACTCCCACCTCTCTGGTCCAGCCAAAACCAAAACTTTTTGAGCCCTCCTCACTGGTCTCTTTCTCTCCGCCCTTATCATATCTCTTCCCTCTCAGACAGTTCTCCCTGAGCAATATTTGGAATAGTTTTAAACTCAGTGTCCATCCTCTGTTCCAACCTCCAAGGCTCCCAGGAGCCCCAGACTGACGGCCCAGCTGCTCAGGCTGCCATCACAGGCGTGTCTCCCTATACTCTGCTCCTTGCAAACATGAGTTGGACCCCCGGTTTCCTGAACGCCTCTTGCTCAAGCGTACGTCCAAGGCTTTAGACATGCTGGTGCCACAACCTGTAACACTCTTCCTCATGGTGCCTTTCAGAAATGGGGTCCCCCATCCACGAACACCCACTGCTCTGGAGACGGCCTGGAACGGCAGTGACGTCGGCAGGAGACCCTGATTGGGGGCTTTAGGATTTGAGTGTGCTTTAGGCCAAGTGAGGGTCCAGAGAACACAACACTCACTCAGGCGGGATGCAGTAACATAGCCATGCTGGAAGAACCTGTGGGCGTAGCACTGCCGGGAGGCCGTGCGATATAATGGGGACCTGGGTGGGCATCCTGGAAGCAGGTCACCCTGGCAGCACTCACATCGAACCCTAAACACGACACTGCAGTGATGACATTTCCTCTTACTCCCCCCGCTCGATACCTCGGTCCAACCCAGTGACCTCGAGCTTATTACCACCAGTGAACGGCACCAAGAACCAAAATGATCACCACGTGGAACATTCTGGAAGTCCTGCCCCGATTTGGTACGCACTCACGGAAAGGCCCCTCTCTGGGCTTTCATTGGTCCAGGATGGAAGACGCATGTTCTGGGAAATGCAGTCCCATTACCCAGGTGGCCGTTTGGAGGAGCGCCCCAGCCTGACCGTCTGCGCATTGGCTAAGTGGTATAGTGGAGACCAAGAAAAAGTACATCAAAACTAGAGTCAGCAATGCCTACCACTTATAAAGAACAAGATTTAACTTGGGTTTCTCAACATAAAAGTGGATGCACCATTACATTTAAAATGTTAAAAGACAGACTTGGCACAGTCCTTCGTTTTTTCTTTTATTACACATATAATAAATATTATTTACATATATATTATAGTATGTAGTTTTGTTTTCTATATAAAGGCTACCTCAATGAAAATCTTGGAGAGAATAATCAAATAAGGTAATTCAAGTCAATAGATTCTGGAATAAAATGGAAAGTAAAAGTAACAAATCATGGTATGTTTCATTTTTGGCTAAATTTTTTAATGTTGATAGCAGACATCTATTATTCTCGGTATTAATTATTTTAACTTGGAGTACTTAATGGTGTTGCAAGACAAAATGACTAAGATTGTGCTATTAAAACAAAGCTCATCAGTTTAATTAAACTTAGTAAGCCTGATATCGTCAAGTGTTGGTAACACTGAAGACATTCGTAAATATTATAAATTTAAATCTGTGCCTCCTGTGGAAAAGAAATTCCTACCCTTGATACATACTCTAGATAAGTGTTCGTTTATAAACTAGAAAATGTGGCATGTTTGCAATAGTGATATTTATATTTTCCAATACCATGCACAAAGAACCTCTCCAAAGAAACTTTCAACAGAAGGTTGTAGAAATACATATTCACAGATCTGTGCTATAGAATACTAAACAAAAATGAAAAAGAAGCACTTGATAAACACACAAGAACAATGGTAAAGTCATGAATACCATACTGTGCAAATGAAATTAAGCAGATAATAATCCTTATCATACATTTCCATTTGTACAAGGTTTCCACAGAGAGAAAACTCTACTACATTGGTAAGTGTTCGTGGAAGAGTAAAACTGTCAAGATAACCCAAGAAATGCTTACTTTGAACATCAGAAAATTACCTAGGAGATAATTAGAGGTATGTGATATCATTGGAGATCCCTGGGCTCCTCCCTCCCTGTACCCCTCCTCAGCTCTGGAGCCAGGTGACCTGGGATGACTGCATTATCTCTGGGTCTCAGTCCTCAGTGCTGACTCTTACCAGCTGTGTGACCTTGGGCAAAGAAACCTTCCTGTCACACTATTATTACCTACCATCCAGCCTGTTCTTCCCCCAAGCAGCTTTTGGAAAAGTTTTAAAACTCTAACTCTGTCTTTCACAACCCTCCATGATTTTCAGCATCCTGAGAATGTCCATCCAACTGCTCAGCCTGCCACTCCAGGCATCACTCCTAACATTTTGTCACAATAATATAAACACAGCCACTTTAAAATGGAACTGGAACTGCCATGCCAGAGGAACTGCCTTGCACATCTTGCGCCTGAAACCTCTGGCATTCTGAAACACAAAATAGCCTTTGGACTGGGCCTAAAGCAACCTTAAGCCCCAAAAGAACTATTTGCAAAAATAACAAGAAAACATTTTTATGACTATTGGACTGAAAATTGAAAACATTGTCCAGAATCAGCATCACTGTCTTAGGTCATCCTGCATCAACAGAAGTGCCCTCCATTGAAGTGTCTCCACTTCTATTCAGTACCCCTTGTCTTTGTCTCCTTGTCAGAAGGCTATTTGCACTTTTGCCTGAATCAAAGCTTCCAGAATACCTATTTTGTTAAAAATCTGAAATAAATGCTCCCTTGCGCTCACTTTGGGCGGCATTTTATTCTTAGATTAGCATGTCTATTCCCTGGACAAACGTAACAAACTCCAGGTTCCCAGGTCCTCCGGGCTCAGCCACCCCCTCTTCTTCACACGAACGGTCCCTCCGCCTGTGACCCTCTTCCATCACCCCACACGGCGCCCACCAGCGGCTCACCAGTCCGGGACACAGGGGCCTGCACAACGGTAGTAGCGCCCACATGCAGAGCTTTAGGGATCAGGGTGGCTGAGGGCGGTGAGGCCCCAAGGGATGTGCCCTCACCTCAGCCATCCGACTCTGGGGGCGGGGCGGAAGGGGAGCGGGCACCCGGGCAAGGCAGTCCCTGTCCTAGCCCTGGTTACCTGTACAGCATCGCTGAGCCCCACAATGGTCTGTTCGATGGAAAAGCGCCTCCTCGGTTACGTATTCTCAGTTATGACCCAACGCTCACAAGACAGGATTAAATCACCTACACTAGAACAATGGTCAAAGTAAAACGACTGTATCTATCTTTTACCAGCATAATATTCAATAGAAATCATTGTTTATACTTTGGACCTGTGATATGCAAATTAAGAATCCCTATACTGATTTTAAATCTGTTGAAAATTAAAATAACATGAATGATAAAGCCCTCTCACAGACTAGTTCTTTAAAATAACCAAGAAAAATTCAGAGACTATGTGTATAATTACTTAAAAAACAACAAAAGAGGTAAATTTGAAATTTTTTGATAACTTTGGAATTCAGTGAGATATAAAGACTCATAATTTGGGTATTAAATAAATACTATTGGCATTTTAATACACATAATTACAGGGACATATAATAACACATACTTGACTAAAGTTGGTAGAATTTCATTATAAAAGATTGAAAAAGTACAATTTTCTAGAGAGAAATAGGCCTTTAAAAAAATTGGCTATTGGTGTTTGGAATTAAAGTCTCTTGAAATACTAAATTTGGTGAAACTAGCAGAGAAAAACAATTTGTAAATTATTTAGATAATCTTGGCCATCAGAAATTGATAATGCATTTTCCTTGAAGGTTAAATAATATCCGACACCTTTTTTTTTTTTTGCGATGATTATGACCCATAGCTTACATCTGCACAGGAAAATTAAAGTGTAAAATAGAGCAAGCACTCAAAAATTCATAAGGCCGTTGATATTTTCAATAAAGGTATTATATCCCTTTTGATTCAGATCTTGTTTTTTATTGTTGTTTGACATCATTATTTTGCTAGATAGATTATTCATCATTCATTTTTCAATTCAAATTATAACAATAAAGTGTTAGAGTATCATTAGTAAAAACAAGTAAAAATTTTTAAATGAAATATTTTATAAATAACTTGTAATAAGGAACCCTGCTATTTTCACTCGCCAGATTGAATCCCTTCGCTGTCATTTTCCTCAAACAAAAGTTCAAATTTCTTGGCCCATGCCTACAGCCATGCCACCCCCAATACGCCCGATCTCGTCTGATCTCAGAAGCTAAACAGGGTTGGGCCTGGTTAGTACTTGGATAGGAGACCACCTAGGAATACCGGGTGCTGTAGGCATTAAAAAAAAAAAATTTCTTGGCCTGTGCTAAGCAGTTACTCAGGACAACCATCCCCTTTGTCTGTGCTGTGCTCCCATCTCTCAATAATACTTCCAGCATGCAGGATTCCTCTCCCTCCCGTGAGACTGCATGTATCTTCTTTTTTTACCTGGGTCTTTCCAGGTGATTTGCCTTCAGTCAAAAAGATGAATTCAACAGTGCTTTGAAATACATTCAAATAAAACTGAACAAACTAACCAAAAACTTCCCTGGAATCTCTATAAGGTTCAAAGTATTAGACTTACCTAGGGCCTTAAACTTAAGAATTTCTCTCCATTACACTATTTTTCAATGTCCTGATCTTCTCCACTGAAGAACTTAACAGTTGGAATGAGGAATTTTTTTTTTGGTATATACATGATGTTCATTTTTAGATCTACATTAAGATTGATACAGACAAGGACATTACTGTCCTTATTTGCAATAGCATCACACATTCCTGACATTTAAGATGTTCCCAAATATTAACAAATGTTGAAATGAATATTTTTAAAATTAAATTTATTGGGATGACATTGGGTCAATAAAATTATATCGATGAATAATTATATATAATACATCATCTATATATTGCATTGTGTGTTCACCACCAAAGCCAAATCTCATTCATCACCATATATTTGACCCCTTTTACTGTTTTCTACCTACCCCCCTCTCCCCTTTCCCTCACTCACATGTGGGATATAAAACTGAGAGCAACAAAAATGAATAAGACAGACAAAAACTCATAGACACAGACAACAGTTTAGTAGTGACCAGAGTGAAATGAATATCTGGATGATGGAGAACAGACTCATGGAACTACAACCAGATTAGGAAACTGATTTCCTTGCCCTGCAGGCCAAGCAGAGATGAGAGACACGGGTGTCACTGATGATGAGCAGAAAGGGGAAGAATGTTGGAAAAGATGGTGCCACAAACACCGAGATGTTCACCATCCACTGGCCTCAATTTACAGCTAGAGTCATCCAAATTGTCAAAATGCTGCTGGCTGAATAAAATGTACCAAAGGATCAGGATCAGGATCAGGATGGTGCGTGTGGCTCTGGCCTCATGGGAGGGTCTATTCCTGCAAATGTGTTGGACTCGCTGCTTGTGTCTGCGTAGGTCAAGAACTAGGGAGCAACTAGCCCAGACCATAAAGCCCAAACTCATAAAGTGAGGGGGAAAATATATCACTGTAATTAATGAGTCAACAAAACCCTCTTTCATATGCCAAGAACAGTATCCATAATTACCTTTCACACTAACATTCTTCCGTTCAACAGACCATTTACTGTTGTAGGAACAAATAAATTTATCATGAGATGCAGGATCCAGCAGAGGGAACAGCAGAAGGCAATGAACTTTATGGGTCTAATCTTGAGCTCCATCAACTCCGAATACTGGGGTTCAGCTTAATGACCAGGAAGCCACTGATGAGGCAGATGGTGCTGAAGGAAACACCTGTGGTCACTTGGTGAAAATGGAAGACAAGTTTACATCCAGTATCATCCAGAAAATACCTCCATCCAAAAGCTGCCATTGTCTGAGGGATACCTTTAGAGAAAAGAACCACACAGTTGGCTGAGACCAGCTGCATGAGAATCAGGTCTGTGGGTCTCAAATTATGTCAAGTGAGCAAAGTGAAGTTATAAAGACCAAGGAGGGAGAGATTTTCCATGAGACCAATTCCTGTCTGAGTGAGGAACATAGTCCCCCATATCCCAGCTGGCAGAAAGCATCACATTAGTACCTCGAGGGCATGGGTTGCAACTGATATCAGAAGAATAAGCCGTTAAATAAAGGAAAATAAATGTCACCATCACCATATCCTTCGATTTTTAAAATTTAGCCTCTTCCATATATTCTCACTGTAAGTGGGTAGTTAGAATTTTTGCTCACATGTGCAAAGGTAAGTCAATAAAGACCTGGATTTTAAACAGTCTTTGTATGCAGCTCCAGGGTCAATGGAGGCGGCACAACTGCACAATGAGATTTTTACAGCTGTAAGATCTCTGTACACACATATGGACTTCTCTCCATGATATATTCTTACATGGAAAAGACAAGATATAGAACATGTGTAAGGGTATTTTTTAAGAATATAAAAATGTAAATATAGGGGCAGAGACTGAATGGGATAAAAGGATAGAAATGTAAACTAGGTTTTCTGAAGTACTCTGAGTTACATATTTGACATGTATAAATATAAATATATCACATAGTTATCAAAAAATTAATAAAATTCAGAACCAGAGTCCATAAAATTCAAAGTTAAATGAAAAGATTACCCTGATTGTCTATCAGCATGATATTCTATGGATACTTGTAAGAAAATGTCAAGTTCCTGGAAAACAGGCATGGATGAAGGCAGAAATGCCTGAAAAGAAATAGTAAACTATTTCTATAGAAACAATATTTTGCAAATTATACTAGCATCAACAATTTGAAACATATAAAAATCTATTAATATAATTGCTAAACAAGCCTTTTAGTATAAGACAAAAAATTATATGCATGAAATAAAATTTTCAATATCACTCACAATCTACATTAAAGCAGAAATAATGCATGTAATTAAAACATATATGTATTTTCTATTTTCATTAGAAAAAGTCTAGACATAAGCAAGTGCATAGTAATGACCATCTAAATTAACTAATGTGGTTAATGGTGATACCTAAATGCCATTCCTCACCAAAAGAAAACAAAACTTGAAGATAACTGACACCGCTGGGGGTGGGGCTGAAAACATCCAAGATGTCCCTAAAACATGTTATCGAACATAGTTAACTACACATTTCATTAAATAAGCTTTTTCCCTTGACATGGGAGACAGAATGACCCTTGCTTTTCTCTAAAAGTTAACATTCTTCTAATAAAGACAGAAATGTTAGAGACACATTATTAGACTCCATTTAGCCCAATATACTCCCCCGCAAACAAAACGTACAGACAATGGATGTCTGCTCAGTGGCTGGGCTCCCATATTCTCTTCTTGTCACTTGCCTGAGCATAAAGCCTGGAGAGTAAAAACTTGAGGGTCCCTGTGTGCAGTCAGGGACATGGGAGAGATGACTTCGGAGAGGGCTGTAACAGGAAGGAGAGGAGAGAGGTCAGACAGTCTCAGCACAGGTCAATGAGACTGGCAATATGCCAAGGGTTTCCTAAAATCAAATCTGTGCTGAATAGACATGCAAGCGTTTGTGTGTGATAGTTTTCTGTTCCAATCCCAAGAAACATGTATGAGTGAATTTTCTAATGAAGTCCATCTCAGAATCTGATACATATCTGAAAAGAACCGCTACTTATCTAGTGGGCACTTGCTGTTGGGGTAGTAGATGCCCAGACAGCACCTGTGCAGGTGTGGAAAGGACCTCTGAACCCAGCATTAAAGCTTTGGGTTTCCATCTCATCTCTTTGTCGGGAAGTGATTGTCATTTCATCTATAATTGCAGTGACAATGTCTGCAATGAGAATGGAGTGTGTCTGTGAAGATCATTTAATTGTGCAAATTGTCAAAAGCAATTATAGTGAATAATAAAAATATCAAATGGAAGTGGCAGAAACAGAAGGGCAGACCCCACATTTGAAATCAACAATAATCTCAGTGGAAATTCAGTAGAGGACTCTGAGATCTACTGAGTGAGAGATGTCAAGCACAAACTCTGCTGGAGTTTTAAACACCTTGGTGGTTTCTCTTCCAAATATAATTCTTTTTAAATTCTTGAGTCTCTGTGGGAACTCATAGTGAAGGGAGGACAGTGAATGAAAAGTTAGAAGTAGCCAGAGTGGTTCAAAAAGACAGGAGTATTACAGTGACATATGTTTTCAGTGCTTCAAGAAAGATTAATTTTATAGTTTATGTGAGTCACACATGTTTCTGGGTACAGAAGATATATTAACACAAAAAACATTACAATAATTTCGCCACCATAGAACTTTTACAGATAGTAAATGATGCTCTCATTATTAAGTTATGCAGTTTGTTATTAACTCATGGGTTCCATGGAAAAGAGAGAAAAACAGGTGATAGATATCATAAAATGTGGGAGCATAAATGGTTACAAAATTGAATGGGATGTTCGTGGTAGGACTCACAGTGATTATACTATTTTAGAAAATGCTCTTTGAGATGAGAAAAGGATTATTTCTTTTCCAATTCATATATATGTATATTTTTCCTGTCATCTACTGAATAGTCATATGGTCTAATGTTAAAGGTCAATAAATAAAGTAATAGTTCTTTGATTCCTGAACTTAGATGAAATATTTTAATAATGGATGCTATGTTTGGTGTTTCTGGTAGGGTTTTTTTGTTGTCGATATTTATGAAAAGTTTAAGGAAGATCTCTTCTATTTGTTTTAAAATGTCAAGAAGGGTTGAAATTACATAAAACTATTTGATTCATTTGAGTTGATTTCATGATAGATCTGGTTTCCTACTAGGCAAACACATGAAATCATTTTTGTATTTTAAAAATGTGATATAATTTCAAACTTATAGAACAGCTGCAAGAATTTTAAAAGATACACTTGTAAACTCCAAATGTAACATTTTAAATCTTTTGCTCCAATTTATTTTTTTCTCACTCTCTGTCCCCACATAAACATGTGACATACATGTATGTTTATATACACAGAAACATAGATATAAAATGCATTCTGAATAATTGGTATATAATTTGGAAATGTATTTCCTATTTACAGGGAATACTTCAATATACTATTCCTGAAAGCACAGAGATTTTCTTACATATAATCAGAGTACTATATTAAAATCAGGAATTTCATTAGGGGCCCAAAAGTATTGTTTAAACAACAATATATAATACACTGCTATTGTTTGTTCCAATTTTGCTAAAGTATGTATTATAGTGGCATATTTTACAAATCTATTTTTTCTATTCCCTTTTCACAGAAAGGGTCTAGTTGCAAGGTGCCCCAGACTATCAGCTCTCTATGCAATTTCCTTTTGTGAAAAAAGAGAGAGCTTTTTGAAAAAGAACCTTGATCTCAAGCCTGGGACAGGAAATTTACAAGATGAAGCTGAAATATGTTTTTGAACAAGACAGCAGAGAAGATAACAAGGATAACAAAACTCATGGTCACATTGAAAGGACCCTGGCACCAATTTGAAGAGGAAGGTTCTCACTGCCAAAGATAAGACGAGTTAAGTACTTTATGAATGAACCGAAACACATCAGTAAGTTAAAAATCCATATGTCCCTAATGATCTTATAAAAATAATAATCCAACATTAGATAACCTTAAAGTATTTCAAGGAAAAAAAAATTCTGAAGACT
>NW_011889304.1:76862-78454 GCF_000151845.1 Pteropus vampyrus | reverse complement strand
GATTATCATTTCACCTGTATTTGCACTGATAGTATCAGCATGGAGACTTGAAATTATCTCTGAAAATAATTTGATTTGTGCGTAACACTGACAGCTCTTACTGTTTATTAGTGAAGTTATCCAAGAGGGCGAGGAGAACAGAAATAACCAGAGAAAAGTCTTACTTTGGATGTCTAAAAAAAATAAGGTGTCATGGGAAGATCAGTGGAAGACATTAAGTCTAAGAAGCATAAGAGTGAAGCAGAATACAACTCCATGCTTGATTGCTGCCTATCCAAAGTGTCTTTATTCCATTCCCCCAAATTATTCTTTTCCACCCCCAAGAAATCTACACAATAGGAGCCTTCAGGCCAATGAGAGAGAAAGCAGCAGGAAAAGTTTTCACAGGGTAAAAACCACTCTCATTTTGCTTTAGCACACATGTAGTAAGCACCTACTCTAGGCCAAGTACTTTTCTAAGTGATCGAGATATATCAGGAAACCAACCAGGCAAAGAATTGTGCCCTCATAGAGCTTGTATTCTAGCTCAGGAAGACCAACAAAAGCAGATAATCTTGTTACTATGCACAATGAGTAGAGAGTGTGAGTGGCAGCTGCTGAAGGTGGTGGAGATATGTGGTGATGGTATGTGGTGATGTAACAAAATAGTAGGGGGAGAAGTCTTACAAATCAGGAGCTATTGGGATAAGGACCTATGGAAGGTGGAGGTTGACTCATGTGTATATCTTGCTTCAGGCCAAATAATCAGCCACTACAAAAGGCCAGAGGCCCTTCAGAAGGAGAGGTTTGAGAGGCAAAGTTAGAGAGGCAACCATAGGTACATTGTGCAATTACTGTGGGGATTAACTCAATGAGAGGTCAGAGGCCATACGAGATCTTGATCAGAAGTGGTTCATGACTGCTGTTGAGATTATACTATAGAAGGGTCTGGGTGGAAGCACAGAAACCACTTACAAGATTCTGGATGTGAGATGATGGTGGTTCTGACTTAGAGGGAGCGGGGTTGATGATGGAAAGCAGCCCAAACTCTGGTACATTTTGAAGGAGAAGCCAACAGAAATCATATGGGATACATATGAGAAGTGAGAGAAAGAAGATTCAAGGATAAGTCTGAGAATTTTTGCCTAGACACCTGGAATATGAAATGCTATTAAAGGGATGGGGAAGGCTGAAGGTAGGGTAGGTTTTTAGGGAAAATTAGGAGTTTAGATATACACCTAGTTCAGTTTCAGGTGCCTACTGCATGTCTAAGAGTAATGTCAAGCAGAGAATCAGCTACAAGCCCAAAATTTGGGAGAGGAAACTGAGCTGAACCCATAAGTTTGAGAACTATTGGCTTGTGGATGGTATATCCAACATAGGACAGGGTGAGATCCCAGAGAAGTGAAATAAAAGTTCAAGATATGAAAACAGAGAGTGCTGAAAATATTCTTGTGAAACTGCTGCCCAAAAGTAGGAGACATGGAAGAAGCAAGGAGCATATTTGGCCAAGGAGTAAGCGGGCAGGCAGGCTATTACTTACAGAGAAGATAGTATTTACTATGCCAGTTGTAAAAGAAAAAAGAGCATCAGTGGCTCAAATCAAACAAGAG
>NW_011889304.1:75393-76812 GCF_000151845.1 Pteropus vampyrus | reverse complement strand
AAATGAAGAATCTTCTAAGTAAAAACTTTTACTTGCAATCACATTCCACTGATATACATTGTATTGAATAAATGATATAATTAAAATTAAAAAGTGAAACTGGAATGAAGACTTTGGGGGCGAAATCAACTGACTCGATAAACATAAGACCCTCTGAGTGGTAACAGAGGGAGGGAGAGAACACATCATCCAAACAATAATGATTTACTTTCTAAGGACTTCACTGAGTAGATTTTACAGAGGGAATGGAGGGAAGGGCCAATTAAGAGAGAAGGAACTGTTTATTTCCAAAGAAACCAAATGTTTCTGAAAGAGTCCACACTGAGGACGAGAGTGCTTACTATCTGGATGTACAAGAGGGCATGGAGGAGTCCAGAGGCTTCAGAGAGGAAAGTCCACTCTAATGTTACACATATATAGCACATTTGAACTGTGTCATCCATAAAGTGTTTCCTGATGGGAATGTGAGATGATGAGATAGATTCTATTTCTTCTGAGTGTCTAACAGTTATTTGAAAAAAATAGCTACTCACCAAATTCATGTTTGATGCCAGGACAGTGATAGCAGAGGCAGCATCTGTGCAGGTGTGGGAAGGGGTCATCAAGGACAATAAGATAAAGGATTGAGATTCAGTGAGCTCATCTCCTTCCTGGGAAGAGATTATCATTTCACCTGTATTTGCACTGATAGTATCAGCATGGAGACTTGAAATTATCTCTGAAAATAATTTGATTTGTGCGTAACACTGACAGCTCTTACTGTTTATTAGTGAAGTTATCCAAGAAGGCGAGGAGAACAGAAATAACCAG
The DNA here is from genome assembly GCF_000151845.1 of Pteropus vampyrus. Classification (NCBI taxonomy): domain Eukaryota; kingdom Metazoa; phylum Chordata; class Mammalia; order Chiroptera; family Pteropodidae; genus Pteropus; species Pteropus vampyrus. The sequence goes on along the minus strand of NW_011889304.1, from coordinate 76,002 downwards.
AGAAAAGTCTTACTTTGGATGTCTAAAAAAAATAAGGTGTCATGGGAAGATCAGTGGAAGACATTAAGTCTAAGAAGCATAAGAGTGAAGCAGAATACAACTCCATGCTTGATTGCTGCCTATCCAAAGTGTCTTTATTCCATTCCCCCAAATTATTCTTTTCCACCCCCAAGAAATCTACACAATAGGAGCCTTCAGGCCAATGAGAGAGAAAGCAGCAGGAAAAGTTTTCACAGGGTAAAAACCACTCTCATTTTGCTTTAGCACACATGTAGTAAGCACCTACTCTAGGCCAAGTACTTTTCTAAGTGATCGAGATATATCAGGAAACCAACCAGGCAAAGAATTGTGCCCTCATAGAGCTTGTATTCTAGCTCAGGAAGACCAACAAAAGCAGATAATCTTGTTACTATGCACAATGAGTAGAGAGTGTGAGTGGCAGCTGCTGAAGGTGGTGGAGATATGTGGTGATGGTATGTGGTGATGTAACAAAATAGTAGGGGGAGAAGTCTTACAAATCAGGGGCTATTGGGATAAGGACCTATGGAAGGTGGAGGTTGACTCATGTGTATATCTTGCTTCAGGCCAAATAATCAGCCACTACAAAAG
>NW_011889304.1:67982-74073 GCF_000151845.1 Pteropus vampyrus | reverse complement strand
TTGCCTCTCATCTTTCCCTGTGTCCTCCATCTTTAGGTTCCTACCCTCCCATGCTATGCCACCTGAATTCTGGTCACATTAGCCTTCTTGTACCCTGATTTTTGTCTCCAGGCTCTAAGTGGGGGAAATCACAGGGCCACACTCTTTTGTTTCCTTTCTGGGAAGCAAAATATCTCAATGGCTACTTCTGAATTTCTTAAAACTTGTGGTACAACAGGAAACAAAAACCAAAAGAATTGATCAGAAAACAGGAAATAAAATAAACAAGATCTTTGCCAGGCAGAGAAAAAACACCAAAAAATAAAACTGTCACAATCTGAGAGCAGTCCTTTTTCCCAATAGAAAGACCTGGGCCTTTGCCCGATGTGGCTTCCACTTGTTCCTAGGGGCTCATTTATAATGACCAGTAACGTACCTTCCCTAGAACCTGCAGTCAAGTCAACCTGTAATAGAAAAAGCCCCTACGACCCTTGAATGAGAAGTGGCCTCTTATTCACGTTGGTACCGCATACTCTGGGACAGCCCACAAACACCCCATGTGAGATCGTCACCCAGAGGATGTCCGCGACATCCTGGTCCACTTGGACCAGCTTCCTTCACTCCAGACCTAGAGCTCCAGCTCTTATTATGGTGTTTTTTGTGGGGTGAGGGGGCGACTTTGCAGCAGGGCCGGGAGGCAAAGAGAAGCTAAAACCTTGAGGTGCTGGGGACTAGGGCAAAGGGGCCTGGGAATTGAGTTGATATGGAGAACAGGTGATAGGAAATGCCAAGCGCGTCATTGGGGCCCGAGGTGGAGTGGGCATCCGTGCAGGAGTGGGCACAATTAGCAGTCCTGAAGATGCAGGTGGCAGGTATGGGAGGAAGGTGAGGGGAGGGCAGAGTCAGAAGTCGGTGTGGAGGCTGGGCCCTGGATGCCAAGCTATGGAAGGAGCTGGCTGCCACGACATAGGAAGAGCCTGGGGAGCCGCCAGGGCAGGCACAGCTGGACAACAGGGGAGGGCAGGGAAGTCAACCCTCACTAGCCTTTAGGTGAGGAGGAATTCCCAAAGGCTGGGCTGCTGGGGACTGCAGGGGTCAAAGGCAGCAGAACCTGGCATCTGTAGGCCAGAAAGCCCAGGAAGGTACAGCCGGTTAGCCCAGAGCTCTCTCTAAACTCCGCCTGGGCACCCGCCTCCTTGACCCCTCAGCCCCTAAGCCAGCAGTTTGAGATTTCAAGGCTCTGGCTTCCTTCTCCTTGGAACTAAAGCCTCTCTAGGCAAGTTCTGCCCCAGTCCCACCCAGCTTCTTCATATCTTTGCTGCCTTGAGCCCGGAGGCAGGGTTCCCCCAGGCCCTGGGCTCCAGCGATCCTTGGATGGTGGCAGATTGTGTCCCTTCCTGGAGGCTCTGGGAAAGCAGGTTCCTGCTTGTTTGGGTGGGCAGAATCCAGTTCCATGTGGTTGTAGGACTGGGTCTCTCTACGCTCCCTGGATGCTCTCAGGCTGTACTGAGGGGATCTGTGAAGACACTTTCCTTATTTTATTTGACTGAACTCTAACCTCTTGATCTTGCTGAGCCAGGACGGAGGTTGCAGTACTGTCCTTAGCTCCTAGCATTCCTCTTCAGTCTGGTGCACAGCTGTATTTCAGAAACAGCAATGGGATATTGGACGGCTATTTTGTTTTCTGCCATACATTTCACTGTTCTGTCTACAACTTTCTCCCTGCAGCTGAGAAAGGTTCGCCACATTTATAAAGACCCATGTAATTAGATTGAGCCCACCTGAGATGTCTCCTTGCAAAGTGCCTAACATTGATTATATATGCAAATCCCACTGACCATCCCTACTAACATTCACAGGTTCTCAGGATTAGGGCATGGACATCGTCGGAAGCAATTATTCTGCTACGACAGTTTAACCTCTGGTTATCTGTCCTGTTTGCAAAATATATTGAACCCATCCAAAGATATACATAGATCTCATTCCATTGTTGACTCAGCATCCAGATCTCATCTAAGTCTCATTGGCTCAAAAACCCCAAATCTCATCATCTGAACTGGCCAAATCAAGTGTGGGTGAGGTTCTGGGTATAATCTACCCTGTAGTGCATATCCTCTCTTTCTGTGGGTCTGTAAAACTAAGAAACATGGCATCTTCTCCCCCAAATAAAATGGTGGAACAGACCTAGGATAATAGTTATACACATTGTTTCAAAAGGGGAGAAAATGGAAGGGAAAAAAAGCCATCAGTCTCAAAACATTTTGAAACCAAGCTAGGTGAACTTCATAAGGATCAAGGCCTGGCAATACTATCTGTGGCTCTGAGATCTGCCTACTGGGCTCGAAGCTCCCAGCTCTGGGTTCTATTCCGAGTCACACTTCATTTTTCATTAAAGTAACAGGTTTGCAGCATAGCTTCCTCAGCCAGTTTCATCTGTGTGTAACACCTAAGGTCTGTAACCTTCAATTTCATATTGTCCTTTTAGATCCAAAGTGTTTCTATTAGAATAAAAATTTCAAGAACTTTGTGGGTCTCCTGTATATGTCAAAGATTCACTCCACTAGGCAAAAGTTTGATCCACAGATTTCCACCCCGCCCAGAAAATCCCATTTTGGGCTTTTGCTGAGATGGCTGAGTGACATTTAAGCTTCCTAGATGCTCGCTGTTTATACTGAGGGGACCTCATAGTGTGACTCAATTGATTTTTGATCTTGCTTAGATATTACAAAAGGTATATAGCCTCAGCTATTTCTTTAGAACATGCTTTCCTGACCATGAATCTCTTAATTTCAATGTCTTTTGCAATTAACGGGTTAAGAATTTCCCAAATCAAGTCTTGGGTCTTTTCTATTTAACAGTTCTTCCCTACACTTATCTCTTCCCTATCACATTTTACAATAATTAGTAAGAAACTAGGCCACTTTCAACACTTTTGATTAGAAACCTCAACTACATGTCCATAAAAAGACTTCTACATGAATATTTGCAGATTTATTTTTAATATTTAGAATCTGGAAAAAAAATGTTAAGATAAATGGATAAATTGTGGTACATACAGACTACCCAGCTTTATAATGAGCTATTTGTACACGCAATAGATGACTCTCAAAATAATTATGTGAAAGACGACAAAAACAAGCTTTTAAGGTTCCACTTAAAATTTTAGAAGAGGCAACTTTATGTATATCAAAAGTAAATCAATGATTGCCTAGAGATGGGAAGTATTTGGAAGAACATTGAGAGATTATGAAGGGGCATGAGGTAATTCTGGGGGTGATAGATATGTCCAGTATCATGGCTTGGGTGGTTTCATGTGTACACACATGCTAAGGCTTAACGAATGTGTGGCATATTGCATGTTAACTATACCTCAATGAAACTATGACTGTACCTAAATGTCTGGGTCTCCTACTTCTATTGGAAAACCAGATTTGGGCATCAGTATACTGACTCTACTACTTCACTCCTAATGCCATGTGAAAAACTCTTCCAGAGTAGCAAGAAAGACTGGAAAGGAATGAAGGCTATTGCCCTGAGTCACCAGGAACTGGCTAGTCACAAAAATCTACATCCTTGGACCATAGTTATCTCTTGTCAGTCCTGGGGCACTTGCCCATGCAGCAGAGACAACAGGTAAAGAGCCCAGAGAGGAATAGGAATCAAGGAAAACTACATTCTTTGTTGTGACACTGACCTGGGTCATATGATAGCCCTGGAGAATCTATTTTCCATACACCTAGATCTCATATAGCCCCAGAGGCTGGAATGTTTATGAATATGTTTTCACAATGGCACAATCACTCTCATTTGTTGTCTTTCCAATCCCTATTATTCACACCTAGAGTTTCTGTATTACTCTTGTCCTTCCTTGACACAGTAGGTCTTACAGCCAGTGAGTTGTGTACTAGATTCTGGCCTTTGGGGCATGTGGAATTCATCACCCCTCAACAGTGCTAGAGAATATGGGACATATGCTGGGAACAAGATACTTAATTCATGTTGTTCCCAAACACAATATAGGTCATTACAATAGCACCCTCTTCAAGGTGACATCTGGACCTTCAAATAACTGAAATAGACAAAGTTGGCCCCACCAAGCCCTGAAATCTAACCCAAGATGCTTTTGTCAGCAATGGAAATGAACACCAAAGTTGGACTGAGAATTGTTCTCTGCCAACTTACTGTTCATTTGAGGCATGCAGAGTTGGAGTCCCCCACAAAGTTTACCTCTTTAGTTTGGCAGGTCCTAGTTGTTTTCAAAAAACTTCAAATAGTAAAAAGAACCAAAGAATCTCCAAGATTAAAGATGGCATAAATAACATCTTTATTATCACACATACCAGAGCAACATTAGGCAAGTCTAGGCTTGGTAACTTGGAGGCTGGAAAAATCTGTCACAACTATCACGAGACGAACAATAGCCATGAAGAAAGCAAACCTTTTTTTTTTTTTCTTGGCTACCAGAACACAACTTGGGTCATGTCCACACTTTTACCAGTCAGTGGGGAGGGAATGAGGACCCCCCATTTAACTGTTTATTAGAATTTCCTCCAAGAATTGAAAAGAGAATACAAAGTTCTGCCTTCTCTGAGGATATTAGGGTGACTAAGCTCGTAGAGTTGAGATGGTTTCAGCCATAGGTATTGACACAAATCAGGCAAGGAACCTGAGCACGTCTGACAGTGCAATACAGCCCCTGAAAGCTTCCCCTGTACCCGGCATTCATAAGGTACCTCCCCAATGTTAATGTTTAGGTATACGAAGTTCAACATCTGATTGATGTCTCCCTCTCAAAGGGTAATCACCAAGCTCCTGTTGTGTTGAAAGCACTCCTAAAGCCTTCCTGCAGTGTGAACTTTCTGGTGCCGAATGAGGTGGGAGCTTAAGCTATAGGCTTTCCCACATTCATTACACTCATATGGCCTTTCTCCAGTGTGAACCTTTTGGTGCCGAACAAGGTGGGAGGTTCTGATGAAATCTTTCCCACATTTGCTGCACACAAAAGGCCTTTCACCTGTGTGAACTCTCTGGTGTGCAAGAAAGTCAGAGCTTCGACTAAAGAATTTCCCACATTCAATGCACTCAAAAGGCCTTGCCTCAGTGTGAATTCTCTGGTGTTTAAAGAGAGTATATTTGTGGCCAAAGGATTTCCCACATTCACTGCAAACGTAAGGATTTTCTCCAGTGTGGATGCTCTCGTGCTGAACAAGTGTGGATTTGTGTCTGAAGACTTTCCCACAATCGTTGCACTTATAAGGCCTTGCTCCATTGTGAACTCTCTGGTGTACAATTAGATTGGAGTGATGGCTAAAGTATTTTCCACATTCACCACACTTATAAGGCATTTCTCCAGTGTGAATTCTTTTGTGTTGAGTAAGGTTATCCTTACGGCTAAAGGATTTCCCACACTCGCTGCACTCATAAGGCCTCTCTCCAGTGTGGATTCTCTGGTGCTGCACAAGTGTGGCTTTGCGGCTGAAAGCTTTCCCACACTCGCTGCACTCATAAGGCCTCTCTCCAGTGTGGATTCTCTGATGCTGCACAAGTGTGTCTTTGCGGCTGAAGGCCTTCCCACATTCACTGCAGTTGTAATGCATCTGCCCGATGTGAAAGGCCTCCACACTCTCAATGCTCCTTGTCTTCCTCCTGCTGTGGGTGGCCTTTTGCTGGTGACTACCCAAACCTGTCTGGAAGTTATTCTGCTCCTCTTCACATATAAAAGGCTTCTCTGACAGATGAGGTTCTTCACGAACTCTACAGTTCTTTATAGGTGAGGTTTTGCCTTTGTCTCTTCTTAAGGGTTTTTCTGCATTGTACTGCTTCTGGTGCTGGTGAAAGTTTGTACAGAAAAAGAATTGTCTTCCACATGCCTCACATGTATAAGGTTTTAGTCCATGATGTGTTTCCTGATGTTCATCTGGGTGCAAAATACCTTTCAAGATGGGGCCACATATGTCACAAGAGTGAGCCATCTGAATTGATGAACCTGCTTTGCAGTATGACCATGTGATACTTCTACAGAAATGCTCTGCTCAGGTGCCTCCTCATCCTCCACTCCACACCAACAACCTGAAGACAGAAAAATGCTACTGAAATGTACGTTGACTTCTGG
>NW_011889304.1:54009-66672 GCF_000151845.1 Pteropus vampyrus | reverse complement strand
ACAGAAATGCTCTGCTCAGGTGCCTCCTCATCCTCCACTCCACACCAACAACCTGAAGACAGAAAAATGCTACTGAAATGTACGTTGACTTCTGGTGAGAGAGGCAACCCCATCACGAATGTGTGTCTAACACACCCAAGACTGAATCCATGGGGTTAGTGGCAGGATGATAGACTTGTGATCAGGTTAATGAAAAGGGCAGCCATGACTTACTAGGCTCTAAGGGTCACAGAATGAGGAAGGCCTCATGGGGGATGTAGCTCAGGAAGAAGACGCAGGCAGGATCTCCAACTCACTCCTTGCAAATGACTTTTAAAAGAGCCTTGGCTATTGTTAACAAGTGAGTGCTACATAAAAATCTATGTCCAGGCCCAGAAAAATCCAATTTAAAATTAGCAAGTACTGAAGAACTATTTAAGGATATATGTATGTCTCACAATACATTAGCATCATCCAATATAGGAAAGCACTGTTGAGGGAGGAGTAGAGAGCACTGGTGAGTGGAATGGACAGCCCTGGGGGTCAGAGGTCAGAAAAGAAATGACTAGTGTGTAAGGTGTCCAGAACAAGGAGGAAAAAATAGAAATAAGTTACGGTCTATAGCCTAAGCACCAAACAGTAGTGGGCACAGGGCAGGTTTCTGGTGCTATCTGAACCCAGTCTTGAAGTCACTCTCCGCGAGCTCTTACTAGGGCCTGTCTGAGTCCCTCCAGCTGTGGCTAGTCATGACCTCTTGGTCAGGCGCTCAGAGTCCTTTCCCCTGCTATAGTTCAGCAACCACAGAGCATCTGGAAAATACCAGTCAGAGGAAAGATGGCAAGTGAGTCAGTTCTGCCCCAAGGAGCGATTAAAAGAAAAACATTACAAAATGAGCATCAGAAATGTCTTGCAGGAACAACCCAATGAGTCCCACAAGCAATGACCATAATTGTAATTCATTACACAGGTTGGCCCAAGAAAATATCAATTAAAGGAAAGGGGCAGAATCTGGGTGTCACAGGGGTGTCACACTGAATGTGGTGAACAGAGACATCCAGCCAGGGAGAGGCAAAGCAGGGCAGTATCCATAGGCCGACCACAAGACTCCTTACCCCAAAACCCTTCCTAGCAGAGGTTTTGGGTAGAGGAAATGGAGTGGAGGAAACAGTACACACAACTGAGCCCTGGCACCCAGAGAACATATGTGAAGGAAAGAAAAAACAGCACTGCCCATGTCCAGTTATGAGAAGGAAATGGCAGCCTCTGGGGGAAAAAAGAAAGCTGAGCACAGCCCAGAAAACTGGAATACATGGGGCCTTACCCAGGATGGCTGTAAATGCAAAACACAGAAAGCACTGCATTGTGATCTAAGAGTCTCTGAGCCTTATCAAGTAGGCTGTACTCCTTCAAGGAGAAAAACACAAACATATCCTCAAAAGTTACATGACATGCATTAAGAAGACGGCTAAGCACAGAGGCTGCCTCTCTCCGCAGAACTCCTGGTCTAGTCACCATATACTTACTTTTCTCCCCAACTCCACAGCTCAGACAAGATACCAGGCCCTTGTGTGACTGGTGCATACTCTTTTCATTTTCCATTCATTTTGTACAGCCCAGAACAACAGGCAGGTGGACAGGTAGCCAGACATTAGAGTTGGGGCCTGGCATGCAGGGCCCAATCCTTCTCCTGTCAGCTAGTCTCCCTGGAGTCCAGAAATTATGCCTCTCATACACAAATTTGAGGTCAGCACTCTCCTTAAAGCCCTCAATACCAGAGCCATCAGACCATGAGTTAAGATTCTATCTCCACATATGTATCACTCTTTAGACCACGGCTCCCTCTTATCTATGGATACCCACAACACAAGCACCTCCCACATGCAAATCTGCACACAACATCTAGAGAATGCTTGGTTAATGCATCCAGGATCACATGTGGCCCCAGCTGATAGCCCCACTTCCATGGGTATCTCTGAACCCAGCTTTTAAATCCTCTCTTCCTTGATTCAACTTCAGCAATCCAGAACCACATACAGATATTAGATAAACCCAGCCTTTTTCCACTGCGCTATTGCACATTGAGGACACTATAGCCTCATCAGTCATAGGCTTAACACCAAACTCTCATTCAAAGCCCACATCCACTGGCCTTTTATTGTGACTCTGCCAAATGACCCAACTGTCCCTGAGTTAATATACGAGCTTGACTGAAACTCCCCACATCACACCAAAGGTCACCACAAAAGCCTAGAAAGCACTAAGAGGAAAATAAGCACCAGCTTTGGCCTCACTTTCATCTCATCTCTATTACTGCTACACCCCAGCAGCCATTTCATATCCACTCTCTCCCTAGAAGACTTTGCCTGCTAGATCCTATTCTTCTCTGCCAACCAGACACCAACTTCCCTTTTCTTGCCTTTCAGGTAACTTTTACTCCCACTCTGCTGTGTCTCACTCCCTTAGCAGACCCCTAAATGGCACTGCCACAACAACATACACGCTCTCTAATTCTGACATACAGCTCTGCTCTACTCCACATACTGGCTCCACCTTGTGGATGTCTACAACTTGAATCCCTCTTCTGAACTCCAAACCTGTGTCCAGCTGTCCTGGTTGATACTGCCACTTAGATGTCTTTGGAGTATCACAAATTCAACACTGCCAAAACCTAACTCCTGATATTAGTCCCATCACCAACTTGTTCACTATCTCAACTCAGGATTTTTCCATCCTTACACCTTCTCAGGCCAAAAACTGTAGGGTCATCCCTGACTCCTCCCCTTCTTTCTCTCACCCTCCACATCAGAAAATCACTCCCTCCTTTGCTCCAAACCTTCCATAGCTCCCACTACTCTCAGAATAGAAATCTAGCTCCAAGGCTGCCATTCCAAAGTTGAATCCTGTCCCCTGCTCTCTGATCACACCAGACATATGGAAACTTGAGGTTTCCCGAATACTCCCAGTGCAGTCTCAAGTGATGCATTTGTACATGGTGATTCCTGTGCCTGGGACACTGTTCCATACCTCATCCCATCGCTTACCAGAAATGGAAACCCTTCTATATAATTTGAGAATAGAAGTCAGGGTACAAGACCTTTGGTGACACTCAAACACAATGGCAGGTAGATAGTAGGTTGAGTCCCAAGACACTGCCATTCACCATACTGGGTTGCCAAGATCATGAGGGTGGGGGTAAGTTGTACGAGGACTAGCACACTCTGGAATCACCTATACAGGATCATAAGCACTTCTGCAACCACAGCAACCGTGCAGGAAGAGGGAACCAAGAGTGATAGGTTACAACACTGGGGTCTCATAGACTTAACTGTTCCCCTAACTTCTGTCCTGCTCTTTGGCAAGGATGATTTCTGATCATCTAACCTCAGTGGCTCACACTTCAGTGCTGTCTCGTATCAGCTGTGACCATGAACAAAGATGTATCTCAATGTCCTCATCTGCAAAAGCGACGATAATAGTGGTACCCATCTAATAGGACTGCTATTTCTAATAGACATGTTAATACACATCAAATACCTTTGATTTAGCTCTTACTGTCCATGAACTTAACACTTTGCAAATGTTTTTGGTGAAAATGAAGTGACAGGTTTTTGAAATTCTGAGTATGCTTTTAAAGCTTTTAAGAAAATTTGACATTTAAGACTGTCTATTGTAACCAAATGCCTAGAAGCAAGCACTTCAATTATTAAGCATGAACATAAATCTGATTTATCTTATCTACGTATTTTAAATTTTTAACTGCCTGCCTGCTTATGTCAAGTGTTCACAAGTCCTTTCACCAAACCAGCCTCCTCTTAAAGTGAGCCTACTGGTGGCCCTTCATCAGAGATGTATATCTCTCCTCACCTGAGGAACTGGGGAACTGATGTACTGGCACCCTATACTGGTCTGAGGCTCTTCCACTAGTCTGGCTGACTTTTCCTCTGCTCCACAGGCAGCGCCTATGGGGGCAAGCAGAGTACACAATGTGGCAAATCTACAGCACCACACACAACATGCTCTCCAACCCAGGAGAGGCTCCTAATACCCTATAGCCCTCTCCTCCTGCTGACATCTGCTAGAACCCTTTCATATGCCAAGTTCACTCCTTTCTGGAGGTAATCTCTGGGGTATTCACCCCTTCTCCCCTGCCCTCCAATCTCTCACCTTGGGAACCACATAATGTCCTTAATATTCTTCCCTTAAATCTGCATGTCCAACTGCCCATATGACATCTCTACTGTGAGACACCTCAGATTTACCATGTCCAAAATCCAACTCCTGATCCTCCTTTAGGGTGCTCCCTGCTCCAAGTTACAATTTCCATTCTTTCAGGTGGTCGAGGGAGTGGAGGGCTGTTTTTGGAATAGCTTTTCATTCTTTACTTTCACTCACAGCGGTAAATGACACAATCAAATCTTGTTAGTTCTATCTGCACAATTACTCCAGAATTTAATGAGTTCTCCATCCGCAAGCCCTCCTGCCACTGATCTGCTACAGCCACCACACCACCATACTCATGGAGTCCGTTGACTCCTCCCCAGTCTCCTAGACTCCACCTTCATCATCCCCACCTCACCCTAGTCCGTTTTCCCCGAGCAAACGTTGAGATACTTTTAAAACCCTTAATTAGATCCTGTCTCTCCACCGTTCCCAACGTCCTTGCAACGACCGTACTGGAAACGGAGGCTCCACCCACAAATGCCTTGGAACCTGAGCTTCAGTGCCGTCATCAGGCACCCTCATTCGGAGCCTCAGGATTCGGAGGTGAGGGTCGGGCCGCGTCAAGGTCCAGGGAACACAACACCTACCTACGCCGGGCTCATCCCCGCGGCCGCCATCACGGTCGCCGCCATCACGGTCGGGATCGTGCGAAGCCGTGAGAATCCCAGACTCAGGCCTTCGCGGGCGCTGCCACCGGTCGGCCTCTTTGCAGTGGGGCCGGATGTCCTCTCGCACTTTCTCGCTTCTGTCACCTCAGAACCAAACCAGAGCTCACAAACCTCCCCTCCCACGGCCTTTCCAAAAGCCGACAAGATGTCTACCGTGAGGAAGACGCCGGAAGTCCCGCCCAGATTTTCACCGCATGACAGAAACTCCCGTAACAGTCCGCCACCGCGTGGCGCAGAGGTTTCTGGGTAATGTAGTGCCCCCTGGGGTGTAGCTCCGTACAAACCGCCTTAACTCGCGGGAGGAGGCCGCGTGGTACCGCGAGCGGCGATCGGAAATGGCGTCACGAGACTCCGAGGACGCGGTGGGCTTCGGACCTCTTTCAAGAGTCCGCACTCGGGTTACGGCGCAGTGTCGTCTGCAGGGATGTAAGAATGTTTACAAATATTCTTTCAGATATTCCCCAAAGCTACAGGATAAAATAAATGGACGTGCCACCTGAAATGTCACTCTGCATGTACTCGCGAGTGCATTCTTATTTGCCTTTTTTAAAAAATACGTGTAGATCAAATCTTTAAGTAGTTTTTGTGAGCTTCACTTGGGTCAGGAGTAAGAGAATAATCTGCAGACAGGGCTGTGGAGCGGAAGAAGGAGGCCGGAGGTTGGGGGTCCCTGAAGCAAGTGACTAACTGGAATGCCTCCTGTTGTTAACCTAAAAATTAAAGGCCTTTCAAAGTGAGGGACTGCAAGCATTTATTTGAGATCAATAATAGTTACTCTAAGCAATGATTCAGGCAGAAACCCAAATAATGTTCTGATTAGAAGACCAAGGCAAGGAGTACTTATGAGACAGGGAAGGGGAATAATTATATCAATAGAAGGAAGGCGTTTCTACTGGTGCAGATAACATAGTGATGTTAATTCTAAACAATATTTTAAAATTTCAGTCCAGTATCATCAAACCAGCAGTCATAATACCTGTTTTCTTGTTATCTTTGTAAACAGTTCTTTGGAACACAAGGTTATTTTGTTTTAACATTCCAAAGCTTTGAAGCATGAGAGTGTAAGGCAGTTCCTCTGGGGTGGCATCTCTGGCTCCATGTTAAACTGGCTCTATTGTTTCTTTGACACTCTGGTTTCCTCAGAAATGATTCCTGACAGGGCTATGGAAAGGAAGACAGAGAGGGGGCCACTTTGAAATAGGAGGTCAAGGAAGGCACCTTTCCTGCCTGTATAGTCACCAATGGTGTCCAACCTAGGGAGATGCACTCTTTAATCCAAAAGATATTTTTTGGCCCAAAAGCTGAGATATATTTATTTCCTTTTAGGAATATGCCACCTATCTGAAAAGAACCATTGTAAGTGCTCTTGTGTGTCAGGACAGTAGCTGACATGGTCCTAGTGGCAGCAAATGTACAGAGGTGACATCTAAACACAAAAATAAAGATTTAGAACACTATGATCTCATTTCTTTTCTGGGAAGTGATTCTCATTTCACTTGCAATTATAGGTTGGGAGTTGAGATTATTTATGATAAACCGGGGGGGGGGCCGCGGGGGGAGGCAAAGGGGGAAGGGGAGGAGAAAAAGAAAAGGAAGAAAAACAAACATCCTTGAATTGTTCGAGTTACTGAAAGTTAATAATTGTGAAGTTATTCACAGATATGTGCAGGAGTGGCTCTGAGGAACATATCTATGACAGGGGAAAACCAGCAAAATTTGAACTGGGAACACTGAAATCTTAGAAGTGAGAGAATGAAATTGAACACATGGCTGTGTTGGTGCCTTAAGTGCATGGAACAAATCTGAAAACAAGAAACAAAGACCCCAGCCATCGAGGAGCTCACACTGCATTTAAGAAAGACAGAGGAAGAGATGAGAAAAAAAGAAACTGGATTACATAGAATGTTAGAATGTGGTAGGTACAATGGAAAAGAGAGAAGGGCACCAAGAAGCAGGGCAATGAGATGCAATATACAGCCAAGGGAGGCTGATCTGCGCCCAAGTTTTGATTTATGAAAGTTGTTAAGTGACAACATGGATAGGCCAATGCCATTGAAAGAAAAGTTTACTATTACAATTCCCCTAGAAATGAGAGGCATAACATACCACGCAAAGCCACAGAAGGAACACCATGTTTTGGTTAGGAGGCAGAAGCAGGACCCAGGAGAAAGCATAGGCCAGAGCCTTTATTGTGTTTTCTGTCAGAAAGGCAAGGCAGGGTAGAGTAAACAGCTGAAGACTGGCTAGTTAGAATAATTCCAATGGACTCTGGGTTATAAGACTGGTTTCTAATTGCCAGTTACTTAACCCTGGGATAATTTAGGACACATAATTTTGTTCTTTTAAATGATTCTATACTCTTAGGTAATGGAGCCCCATTCAGGGTAACCACTGAGTCTTTATGTAAAACCATAAGCCTGTGAAAAATATTAACACAAATTAAACTCCTTAAACAAAATGTGCAGATTTTCAATTGATTAGGGGACATCAGGCTAATGAAGAAACAGCTCTAAGAGATAAAATGTTCTTGAATTTATTAGAGGCCAGAAATTTATTTCATTGTGATTTGTCATTCATAACAGCCATATTGCTTAAATATATTGGATTAGAGTGATATTTAGATAATTTAGGTACAGATTTTATATTTAGGTACATTATGTACATTAAACTATTTTACATAACTTCAAAAAAATAACGATTAATTTTTCAGTATAATTTTAGCTAGACATCATAGAAATGCAGAATTTTACATTTAGCCACATGTAAGATATTTAATGACCAATGTTTGTAAATTTAATGGTAATAAAAGTCAAATGATTATTTAAAGATGGAAAATAAACATGAAATGAAAATAAAATTCTTTAAATTTTTCTTTAAGCACCGATGACAGGCAAAATGTTCTAAAGATTCATTTTATTCCATAAAAAATGATAATTTTCAAGATCTGTTTAAAAAAACAGAACTGGACAGTAGTTAAAGTAATAAAAGCAGACTTTAATCAGATGGCAATGGGGGAAAAGAGACCTCCACATTGAACTGGGCTCAATTGCGAATACAGCATGAACAAGTAGGGGTTTATAGCCAAATCAGCAGATGGAAATTACTAAGAAGAAACATCAGGGGTAAGAGAGGATTCTTGCTAAACTGACTTGACAGGATTCTTGGAGAAGGCAGGCCAAGGTGCCTGGGAGATGATGGGGATGAGGAACCTGATCAGATATCGAGAGTGATCAGATATTGAGGAGAAGAGGATTCTGGCTAAATCAACTTAATAGGACCCTTGCTAAAATTGGTCAATGCAAAGATTGGCACAGAAGTCCAAAAGTCAAGGCCTAGTGAGGCAGAGGATTCAAAGAAGCCTGACTAAAGATAGGTCAAGGAGAGACTCATATCTGACCTCTAAACATCAGTAAATTAGAAATGCATTATTTTACTACTTATTTTTTTAATGAAAAAATATTGTAACCTAAGGTAAAAAGTGGTAAGCTAGACTGTGTACTAAAATAAATTTACTTCTATTGAATTATTTGTTCTTTTTTATCACAAGCCATTTTGATTATTTTACTGACTGGACAGAAGTTCTCAGAAACCCATGGCCTCTCTTATGAAAAGTTTTAATCATTACAATGACCTCCAACACCTGCAAGAAGAAGCTACCACCTACTTTACTTCCTTCCTTTCTCAACACACTGTATATCAAAACTTCTTTGTCAAACACCATGAGCCTCCTTCAATTCTGTGAAGTCCACCTGTGCCATCCCAACAAAGTATTCCCAGGTCATTTTGTTCCTCCTTGAAACACCGTTTGCTCAATATGCTTTGGCAATGCAAATAAATCTTCTAGATGTCACTTCAAAGTTTGAAGTGTGTTTCTTTCTACTCTCATATGTCATCATTATTGCCTGATTTTCTCCAATAAATAGCATTACATAATTTTAGAAAGTCATCTTTGAGTCACAATTTATACTATGTTCATTTTTTGGCAATCTTATAAGTATGAAGCCAGGATTATTTTTGTTATTCTTTCTATACTGAATCTCAATGTGGTGGCATATTATCTGGCATAAGACATGAGCCTACGGACACAAATAAGTGATTAAATAAATGATAAGATGTTTTAGAGGGAACTTACTATCCAGAAACCATACTTCAAAAAATTATTTTTCTTCACCAGAAGGCAGAGCAAACTGAGAGATGGGTGTCACTGTCAAGGAGCATGAAGGGGCTGAACACTGGGAAGCCTGAAGATACCAGTGCAGAGGTTTTCAACAGCCATTGGCTTGGGTTCACAATCAGGGCTACCTAAAAAGACAAAATAGAAGAGAGAAAATAAAAGGAGAGGAATATGCTCACCAGGACCAAGATGGTGCACGTGGTTCTGGCCTCATGGGGAGTTCTAGGGGCATGGCTGTTGCTGTGAATGTGCTGTACTCGCTGCTGATGCCTGTGCAGGATGAAGACCATAAAACCACTAGACCAGGCCATGAGGCAGAAATATATAAAAATCAATGAAGGAGATGACTGGATGTAGTGAGACAACAAGTTTGTCTGGAATGGGTGAATTACAGTATCTATAAGTTTTCTCCATACTCATGTTTCTGTTCTTTCTTGGTCCAGTAACATTCACGGCAATAAAGATATTTAACAGGAGATGCAGGATCCAGCAGAGGAAACAGGCAGAAGCCAATGCACATTAGGAATCTAATCTTTAAATTCTATCCACTTAGATGTATTAAGGTTGAGCTTAATGGGCTGAAACCACTGAGGCAGGCAGTGCCAAGGGAAACGCCCACTCTGTGTAAATAGAAGACAAATTTACATCCAACATCACCCAGAAAATATTTCTACCCAAATGTTGCCATTCTCTGAGGAGTTCCTTTGTTAAAAAGAACCAAGTTGTTGGCTATGACTAGGTGGATGAGAATCAAGTCAGTGGGTCTCAACATGTGCCTAGTGAGCAAAGTAAAAATATAAAGACAAAGAAGTGAGGAATTTTCAAGGACCCCAACTCCAGTCTGAGTGAAGAAAATAATACTCAAATTTAAGTTAGTAGAAACCATTTCATCAGTTTAAAAGGAGGATATTGATAGCTGATCTTATTTGAATCACAGGAATCTGGAGACCAAAATAGAAAATTTGTTTACTCTTGTTATACCAAGAAAATTTCTTTGATCACATAAATTTTCAATTCAATGTAAATATTTAGACATGCCTTTCATGTATGCAAAATAAAACCTTGTGGATTATTTGTAATAACAAAGATTGGAACTAACCCACTCTCAAGCAAGGGGAGACTGATTGAATGAATCATGGTACATTTTCACAATGGAGTACCAGTCAGCTTGATGAGGAAAGTTTTCTCTACTGCTGCACTTCCAGGATATACAATGAAGTAAAAAATAAAAAGTGTCAGAATATTGTGTGCAGTTAACTTTACTGTCCTAATTTTTATCCATTTATCTATGTGCATACGGTTATATTTTAAATAGAACGTATTTAAAAATTATAAAAATGAGTACGTGTAGGTGATAGTGGAGACAGAGTAGAGAAGTAAGTATGAAGTTAGACTACTTTCAATATATCTGGTTTGTGGCTTTGGTTTAAAATTTTTTACATATTTATTCTAATATATGGTAGCAAAAATAGAAAACAACTCAAACATATAAACAAAATATAAAGAAATAAACCTAAATGTGTGCCAAGTTGGCGTTTAACCAAAAGAAATTACTTTTAAACATTATGATTTGAACATATATTCTATCACAATAAATGTGAACAAAATAAGAGCAAGTTATTGCAGTTATAATATTGAGTAAAAAATTGGTATTTTAATTCTGTGATGTTCTATATATACAAACACAAACACATATATGTCTATATATACACACACACATACACACCGTTTTATTAAAAGAAATCAGCTTCCTGAAGAAATAAAAAACCCACATCTGGGGTATAGAAAATGACCTCAGAACTCCTTATTGTATAAGAAAACGAAGGAGCCACCTCAAACCACTTGGGTTATGTCAACAGGACCCAGCAGTTAACGTGAAAGATTCATAATGGCAAAGTGTGAGACATTTTCAGCATCAAATAGTAATTTTAATGAATTAAAACAATTAAATGTTTTCAAAAAACAATTTTACTTAAAAAAAAAAAACTTTATATTTGGTGGATGATAGAAGACCAAATCAAAATATTGAAAAAGGGAAAATAAAGAGAGAATTAATATCTTTTTTCCTACTTAAACTTTTTCCAAGAAACTTTCTCTTAAGTTTCTACTTAAATAGAGAAAAAGAGAACAGAAGTGGAACATCACCTAAATTGAGGCAATAATCATTAACGACTATAGGACCCTACAAGGGACAGGTCTGTGATGAATGTCATAAAGGAAGGGTGCACAGGCTATGAAACAGACTATGAATAGAGAATCCATAAAATGCTGCAAAGTATTGACTATGTAGGGAGGTAGGCAGATAAATATATGGGCATAAAATCAGATATTTTTGTATATGAAATAGATAAAGATTTACAGGCATGAAAAATAGTAGAAATTTAGTGTGACTAAAGGAATTTAACATTGGTTGGGAAATAAATGTTTATTCAATACATATTATAAAAATACTTGCACTTATCTGAAAAATAAAGCTAAATTTCTACTGCAAATCATTTAGACAAATAAAACCACTTATATACCAGCATATAAATGGAAAAATCTAAACCTAACAGATAAACCATATGGGAAGGAATATACATATTTTTTGAAAACATGACTTGTAATGAGTACTTAGTAAGCACTATATAAAACAGACGTGTGTGAAAATGTACAATTTATATAAAATGAAAGGCATGAAAAAATTAAAACAAAGATATAACAGAATAACAGAAAAAAATTTACATAAGAACAATGGAAAGGGGATGCAATTAATTATATTCTAAGTAACCATTTATCTGATTTTCTTAATCAGATAAATGATTGTATATTTTCTAACATTGAAAGTTATATAAGTAAACATTTCTGAAGAGAAAAAAATACCAAATATAAAATATGATTTTTCTCAGAAACTAACAGGCAAATGCATAAAAAATTTTAAATGAGACACCATTTATATGTAAAAATACACTCATTTGCCAAATATTTAATTCAGGTTCACATCTTCACTTTAAATAATAAATTTTATTGGAATCTCACATGACTATCTAGACAAATATAAAGTGAATTGAATTAATTCTGGTTTCTCCATTTGGAAATCTTTATAATGGTATAAGAGTAGGATCTTTCTAGATTTATAAAATATTATTAGTTAAAAATATTCAGTTCCATTATTCACATTTAATTAGATAGCAATATTTTTTCATTTTTTATTAATTTTTATTGAGGTAACATTGGTTAATATTATATAAATTTCAAGTGTACATTATAATTCAATATGTTTACTCTATTGTATGCTCACCACCAAAAGTCTAGTTCCCATCCATTACCACATATTTGACCCCCTTTACCCACATCCTCCTTCTCCTCTGGTACCCACCATTCTGTTGTCTATACCTATGAGTTCGGTGTGGTTTTATTATGTTTGTTCATTTGTTTTATATTCCACATATGAGTGAAATCATATGGTTTCCATCCTTTTCCATCTGACTTATTTCACTTGGCATATCCCAAGATCCATCCATGTTGTCACAAATGGTAATATTTCATCTTTTTTGTGGCTAAGTAGTATTGTTCATATATACCACATTTTCTTTATCCATTCACCTATCAGTGGACACTTGGGCTGCTTCCATATCTTGG
>NW_011889304.1:41507-53724 GCF_000151845.1 Pteropus vampyrus | reverse complement strand
TAATCTACTGTCCATGTCCATGAGTCTCTGTTTGTCCTGTTTGTTGATTTTAGGTTTATAGCCCATGTATAAGTGATATCATTTGATTTTCAACTTTTTCTGTCTGGCTTATTTCACTTAGCATGGTCATCTCAAGGTCCATCCATGATGTTGCAAATGGCAGTATTTCATCTCTTCTTATGGCTGAGTAATATTCCATTGTATATATGTATCACAGCTTCTTTAGCCAGTCATCTATCGTAGGACACTTTGGTTGCTTCCATGTCCTAGCCACTGTGAATAATGCTGCTATGAACATTGGTGTGCAAATATCTTTTTGGATATGGGTTTTCAAGTCTTTGGGGTAAATACCCAGTAGTGGGATTGCTGGATCATATCGTAGATCAATTCTTAGTTTTTTGAGGAAATTCCATACCGTTTTCCATAGTGGCTGAACCAATTTGCAGCCCTACCAGTAGTGTATGAGGGTTTTTTCTCTGTATCCTCTCCAACATTTGTTATTACTTGTCCTGTTAATTATAGCTATTCTAACAGGTGTGAGATGGTATCTCATTGTGGTTTTGATTTGCATTTCCCTAATAGCTAGCGATGCTGAGCATCTTTTCATATATTTGTTGGCCATTTGTATGTCCTCTCGGGTCCTCTGTCCATTTTTTGACCGGGTCGTTTTGTTGTTGTTGTTATTAAGTTATATGAGTTTTTTGTATATTTTGGATATTAGGCCCTTATGGGAGGCATTGCTTGAAAATATATTTTCCCATTCCGATGGTTGTCTCTTTATCTTGTCGATGGTTTCTTTTGCTGAACAGAAGCTTTTTAGTTTGATGTAGTCCCATTCACTTATTTTTGCTTTTACTTCCTTTGCCTTTGATGTCAAATTCATAAAATCTTCTTTCAGTCCAAGGTCCTAGAGTTTAGTTCATATGTTTTCTTCTATGCATTTTATTGTTTCAGGTCTTATATTCAGGTCCTTAATCAATTTTGAGTTAATTTTGGTGTGTGATGATAGACAACAGTCTAGTTTCATTCTTTTGCAGATGGCTTTCCAGTTTTCCCAGCATCATTTATTGAAGAGGTTTTCCTTTCTCTATTGTATGTTTTTGGCTCTTTTGTTGAAAATTATTTGCCCATATAAATATAGGTTTACTTCTGAACTCTCGATTCTGTTCCACTGGTCCGTATGTCTGTTTTGCTGCCAATACCATGCCGTTTTGATTACTGTCACTTTGTAGTATAATTTGAAGTCGGGCAGAGTGATGCCTCCAGCCTTGTTTTTTTCTCAGGATGGCTTTGGCAATTCGGGATCTTTTGTGCTTCCATACAAATCCAATGATTTTTTGTTCTATTTCTTTAAAAAATACCAATGGGATTTTGATGGAGATTGCATTAAATCTGTATAATGCTTTAGGTAATATGGTCATTTTAACTATGTTGATTCTTCCAATCCAAGAACACGAAATATCTTTCCATTTCTTTGTATCTTTGATTTTTTAAAACAGGGTCTTATAGTTTTCATTATATAGGTCCTTTACATGTTTCCATAGATTTATTCCTAGGTATTCCTAAGTTTTCCTTTCTCCATTGTATGTTTTTGGCTTTTTTTTTTTTTTGTCAAAAATTATTTGCCCATATAAATATGGGTTTACTTCTGGACTCTCAATTGTTCCTCTATTCCATGTGTCTGTTTTTCTGCCAATACCATGCCGTTTTGATTATTGTCGCTTTGTAGTATAGATAGCAACTTTGTATAACCACCTCAATGTTAGAGGCTTTCCAGAGTATTAAATCAGGGTTCGAACTGCCTTCATTTTTATAAAATTTCACTTGTTTACATTAATAAGCAATAAGTTATAATAAATTGTGCAATTGTTATTAAAATTTGGAAACACTGGAATCTTGGTAAAGTACAGATTAAGTAAATGCTAATGAATCAAAACACTTCTAGGAGGATATACAGTAATCAATAACAGATCACAAACCCAGTGTCATGGGAGTTTAGGGAAATGGGAGCATGAACGAGAAAAAAACATTTATTTTATGTATGTGCATATACCTGTGTTCAAGTATGTTTTAGGAAAAAGGTACAGAGTTTATAATGCCAATTAAAAAATTTATGAAATCACTGGTAAATTTTTAAAAAATTGATTAACAAATCCAAATGAGAAAAGAAAATATGAGGCTTGCTCATGAATCATAATTAAAATAAAGATAAATCATAAAAATTAATTTGAATAATAATTAGGTATGTCAATTGAACAGGAGTGAGAGTTGGGAAATAATATAGCCACAATAATTCTGTGAATTCTGGTTCCACGTGTCCTTTAAGAAATACAGACATTCATGTACAAATAAAGCCCCATCTTATTTCTTTGGTCAAATTGCTTTCTATGGAGGAACAAGTAGGAAATATATTGGGCACATCTTACTTCTTGGGAAAGTGGCAGGACAATCCTTACCAAGAGCTCCTCTTTCTGGGATCGTGGTGGTTTGAACACACCTAATTGTTACTGCTTGTGAGGTTAAGCCAGGGTGATGGCTTTAGAATCCACAATGGATTCAAAGCAACTGCTAAAGTTCGAGGAATATCAAAGGACCTTTACACCTAGTTAAACGTCAAGGTTTTAACGCAGTAATATTACCTGATGATTTCGGCTCCCAAACCCTAGAAATTCAGAAGGCCATGACTGAGACGGCAGAGGACATATGGCAGACAGGCTTAGGGATAGGAATGTCAGGTTTCTACTTCTTAGGAGCATTCAGAAAATATCCCTCCTGCATGTATTGTGTCCATGTTATCACCCCAGGAAAATAAGATTATATTTACACACGTGTTTCTTTTTTTCCTGACCCAGACATTATTTTCTTTTTACTTTTATTTTATTAGTTTCAAGTATACAGTACATTGGTTAGACATTTATACAGTTTATAAAATGATCCCCCTAATTGCTCCTTCTCTCCTCTGGCTCTCCACCTAGCCAATACATTAATGCTAACTGCATTCCCAATGCCATGCTCCCCATCCCCATGACCATTTAACAACTACTAATTTGTACTTCTTTAACCCTTCACCCCATTCTCCCATCCCCGCTGACCCCTCTCCCCTCTGTCCATCACCTAATTGTCCTCTATATTTGTGAGTCTGTTTTTGATTAGTTTGTTCTTTTTGTTTCTTATACACACACAAAGTATCTAAAAATGTTTTCTAAGCAATATCATATTACTTTAAGATTTTCTTTATCTAAATAAAAGGCAGCTCCACTTACCAAATATCATTCCCTGCTGGGACAGCAGATGTTGTGGTCATATTTGGAGTATATGTGCAAAGGGGGCATTTTATCCCTGAGATAAAGGTTTGGGACACCATGATCTCATCTCCTTGCTGGAAAGTGTCACCTATAATTGTAGTGACAGTGTTTGCATAGAGACTGTCTCTGAAAAAAAACATTGTGAAATATACAAATTCCTAGAAGCTATTAGTAGTGATTAATTCATGCATTCAGAAAGAAAGAGAAGCAGAAACAGCCAGGAAAAAAACAAAGTAAAGTTGTCTGAAAAGCATCGGTGGGAATGACAGACAAGGACACTAAGGTGTATGAAGTGAAAGAAGGAAGCTTTGCTCAAGACTGGGCTGTTTCTGGCCAACCTGATGATTTTGCCTCCCAAGTATGATTCTTTTTAATTTCTGAGGACCCTGCCCAATTGCAACTGGAAGGCAGAGGGAAATAATGAATTAAGTAAAAGTTGTTAAATTGTTAAAAACGAATATAAACTTTTATTCAATGCTTCGATTAATATATGCTAAGCACCTAAAGTATGTCACACATTATTCTTGGTGTATACAATGTATGGGGACAGGGGGAGCTAGCAAAGAACCTGCCTATATTGAAGTTTAGACAGATATTAGACAATAATAAGTTATACAATATACTATATGATGATAGGCACCTTGGTGAGGGGAGCTGGATTTGGGGGCTAAGCAAGGAATAAGAGAGTACAATATTAAATAGGGTACTAATGGGAAACCTCATAGACAAGTGGATACTTCAGGCAAGACTTGGAAAAGGACAAAAAATTAAGCTAGGTGGCACTTCTGTGCATTCCATCCAAGCACAGGTTATCGGCTAGTGTCATGTCCCAAGAAAAGCCAGGTGCCAATGTCCATGGAACCAGATAGGTGAAATAGAGTTTAAAAGAGGAAGTCAGAAGAAACATGGGCTAAAGATCTGTGAAACTCCTCAGAATCTTTTAAGAATTTTGAACATTCTCTAAGTTAAATGAGGGGCCCTTCCAGGGTTTTGATCAAAGATGAACATTACCTGATTCATACATAGAAAGAGTCATGTTGGCTGGAGAGTTGAGAGTAGACTGCAAAAGGATAAAGATGTTAGATGAACATTTTAGATAGGATAAAGATGTGAGATGCACATTTTAGAAACGGGTAGCAGATGGTGAGTCTAATCAGGCTGAGGGAAAGCATGGTGGTGGAAAGTGGTCAGAGAAAGAAAATGATTATAAAAGTTTAGCCATAATGGGTGAAGGAGCTAAATGGTAGAACAGAAAACATACAAGGGTAGTTATTTTATGAAGGACACAAACGTTATTGAGGTTATTTGTAAAAAAGATTAAAAGGGACTGAAGATCAGTGATGATTTACTAGTCAAGAAATCTGATAAACCAAAGGGGAAGAAAAAACCTTCAGAAGGTAAGATATGAAGTCATCCTTAGGTGGCATTAATGGAGAGATCAACCCAAAACTGAGGAGAGACATCATTTCCATTTTAACACAAGAGCCCATAAAAGATATTAGATTTAGGAGGCAGGAGGTGTTGAACACTAAGTTTAATACAGGCAAGTAACAGAAGAGGACGAGGGGCTGCTAGAATAGACAACAGCTGGAGGATTAGGGTAAAGTCCTTGACTAGGATTTGGGAAGCTTTGTAATGACAGCTCTTGGAGTAGGTGAATTGAACATTTACAGATAATTAGGATAATTCAGGCTAGAAGAGAGGTCCTAGATTATCTGGGTATTTCCCAAACTAAGTCATGTGAGGCAGTAAGTAACCAAAATATGAAGTCTTTTTAGCCAGTGGGAGTAGTGAAATGTTACAGCAGTGATTGTTGAGCCCAGGAAGCAAGCTGGTTCTAAAGAATAGAGTGTGTTTGTGACCCCAGATGGTGGTGGGTCTGGCCTTCCCCTGTATCTGCAGCCAGTTTATGCTCCATGCTGCAAGTGGCTGCTGGCACATGCAACTGGGCTCAGGGTTTTTGGGGTCGGGTGCAAGTACACTTCCCTGGTGCTTGAAATCTAGTGTTGTGCTGAAAAGAAATTTCGCATTCAAACCATAAATAGGAATTATGTATTACACTACAGCCTATGCCACACCATGGAGATGCTACTGCATCCACCTAAGAATCGAAGTGTGGTTACTGTACAAAGCAAAAATAAGATTTCAAGAAGCCCTTAGCATTCTGGATGTCAGATCAAAGACTGCAGATATGAGGTAAAAAAAAAAAAAAAGTCCTAGAATTTTTTAAAAACCTTAGAACTGTAGCTCAACTTTGCAATGTGTCTTCCTTAAAACAAACAGAACTGGTGAGGCTCTAAGAGATGGAGACTGAGCAAAGGTTCTCTGGGCTGGTAAAAGTGTAAGTGGACGTTGTGCAATGAGGAAGTCACTATCTATGGTCTCGATAACTTTTCCATGCAGAGATCATCCACACTTTACCTCCAAGTTTAATGATAATTACTGATATGAGAATTTTTAAAACGGGTTTTAATATTTTAGTTATCTCACAATAATTTCAGAGCCAGAGAAAGATTAAGCATTTTATATTTTCCTAACTCATTTTAGATAATCAGACTTTAATAATCTCATGTCTCATAATTCAAGTGCTTCTGATTTCATTCACTATAACTGGGAGAAATGACTGTGCTCTACATATTGCACTTCCAAAAACATTGTGGATTGTCATGACTGTACCCTCCTCAGCATCTTTGGGTCTACAAAACATCCTGGCATTCAGGCCACAGAAGCCTATATAGTCTTTCCTGGAAGGCCTTGTGTAGTGTGTAGCTTTTTCTGACACCAAGTATATCATTCCAGCACCAATTCTCCAATACCAACTGGGTGTCCCACAATTCAATTTAATTGTGATATTCTTTGCAATTAGTGCAGACCATACAGGTTAAGAACTCAGTCCCACAAGACCATCACCACTTCATGCCAGCCACAAATGGGGTCCCTCGGCTACCCGCGCTTCTGTCAGGCCAATTACAAATTTGGAGTTCCCATGCTCCTACCCCTCAAGTTTACTAGAATGATTCACAGAACTCAGGAAAATCCAGCATTTACTATTAGTTTATTATAAAAACACAAGCCAACAGCCAGATGAAGAAGCACACAGGGTAAAGTCCAGAGCATCTCAAGTACAGGAGCCTCTATCCTAGTGGAGTCAGGGTGCACCTCCCTTAGGACTGGATGTGTTTACCAACTCAGCTGTTCCCCAAACCCTAGGGTTTTTTGTTTGTTTTTATCAAGGTATTATTAAAAAGTCCTGATTGACTACATCATTGGCCATTGGTGATTACAGTCAATCTCCAGCTCCATCCCAGATGTCAGGAGTGGGGCTTAAAGTTCTAACCTTCTAATCTGGCAGCCAGCACCCTTCCTGAAGTTCTTTACTGGCCTGCTCTTTGAGTTATTCCATTATCAAAGATGCTCTCATTACTCAGGAAATATCAAGGGTTTCTGAAGCTCCGTGCCAGGAACTGACAAACACCATATATTTTTTACTTTATCACAAAAGGAATGAAGATTAGGCAAAAATTGTAGTGAGAGCATACTGTTCCCTCTCATGCCTGCACAAAAGCGCTCCACCCCTTCACAGGGGCAGAACCCAACTGTTTTCAGCTTATTGCACAATGAATATCACTAAGATTAAAGGTGACTTAAATAACTAAGATTTATTATTGCACATTCCAGGGGAATGTGAGGCAGTTCCCAGGTTGGTCTTGGAGGCTAGAAAACCCATCAGAAATATCACATAAGACCAACAATGCCATAAAGAAGGGAATACTTTACAAACTACCAGCAGTTCTCAGACTGGGCCCCTAGGGTCCAAAGTGAGGCAAGTCCACACCATAACTAGTCAGAGAGAAGTGAATGGGAAACCCCAGGGGCTCGGTCCAATTTCCTCTAGAGAATGGGAGCGGGCACAAACATCTGTCTCCTCTGAGCATGTTGTGGTGACTGATACAAGCCACAAAGATCTACCAGGTAGTAGATGGAAAATGACTTCCACCTCAGAACCTGGCATAATTCTAACAAGGGTCCTGAGCAGGTGAGAATATGAAATGCAGCCCCCACAAACTTCTCACATATCTGGAACTCATGGCAGATGGCTTCTCATAGAGATTCTTTAATCCTGTCACAATGAACAGAGACAGCACATTTCTTAAGATTTAAAGCCATTAATTACCTTATGTGGAATTTCCATACTGAATAAGCTTAGATTTTTGCTGAAGCCTTTTCCATATTTGCTAAAGCCATAAAACTTAGCTGGACTGTGAACTTTTGGGTGTTGATTCAGAGCAGAATGTTAACCAAAGGCTTTCTCATGTTGGCTGTTCTCTCAAAGCCTTTCTCTAGTGTGGAGTTTATGGTGTTGAATGAAGCTGTAGTTTTGGCTAAAGGATTTTCCACATTCACTGCATTCATAAGGCCTTTCTCCAGTGTGAACTCTCCGATGTAGGATGAGGCTGAAGCTCTGGCTAAAGGACTTCCCACATTCGGTGCACTCATAAGGCCTTGCTCTTGTGTGAATTTTCTGGTGCTGAATGAGGCTGGACCTTTGTCTAAAGGATTTGCCACATTCACCACATTCAAATGGCCTTTCTCCAGTGTGAATTCTCCGATGCTGAATGAGGATAGAGCTCTGGCTAAAAGATTTCCCACATTCGCCACACTCATAAGGCCTTGCTCCAGTGTGAATTCTCTGGTGTTGAACGAGGCTGGAGCTTTGTCTAAAGAATTTCCCACATTCGGCACACTTGTAAGGCTTTGCCCCGGTGTGGATTCTCTGGTGCCGAGAAAGTTTAGATTTGCATCCAAAAGCTTTCCCACATTCACTGCACTCATAAGGTCTTTCTCCAGTGTGAACACGTTGGTGCTGAACAAGTTTATATTTGAACCTGAAGGCCTTCCCACATTCACTGCACTCAAAAGGCTTTTCTCCAGTGTGGATTGTCTTGTGCTGAACAAATGTGTGCTTGTAGCCGAAGCTTTTCCCACATTCACTGCACTCATATAGTCCTTCTCCAGTGTGAATTCTCCGGTGCTGAGTAAGTGTACGTTTGTGGCGAAAAGCTTTCCCACAGTGATCACATTTGTAAAGACTTTTTCCATGGTGAAAGGCCTCTGTACACTCAGCACTGCTGAGTACACTCAGTGCCATTTTGGGAGTGGCCTGGAGAAGACCCACACTGGCCAAGACATCCTTTCCAACCTCCCTGCAGGTGAAAGGCTTCCACAACGAATGACTTTCATAGCTCTTCATAAAGGAGGCCTTGTCCACATCCTCGCTGTCAAGTTTCTTCATACTGTGCTCCTTCTGGTGTAGGTGAAGACGTGCATAAAAACAGAACTGTTTTGCAGATGCCACACGAGTGTTCGATTTCTGCCCAGTATTCATTCCTTGATACTTGGTCAGGTACAAAATACCTTCCCTGATGGGAACACACATCTCACAGTGATGAGCCTTCTGGATTGATGGATCTGGCTTTGGAGTCCTCATTTGTGGCATTCTTTCCAGAGAAACACTCTGTCCAGAAGGTGCCTTCTCATTCTCTATACCACATAAACAACCTGAAAACAGAAATGCTAGTGAAGTACATGTTGTCTTTGGGGACAGGTGGGAGTCACATCACAAATATTTATCTGACACACCAAAGAATAAATACATGTGGTTGTTTTCAGGATGAGGGATTTGGGGTCAGAATGAGGAAGGAGCTGCTTTAGAGTACTGGATTCTAAAAGGACATAGACACAGAGTGGCCTTATAAGACGAAAGATGAAAGGATTGGATGCAGCGCAATGGAGGGGTAGCAGTTTCCAAACTATACCTCTGAGAATGACCTTGGCTGCTGCTGACATGTGAGTGTTGCACAGAAGTTTTTGCCCAGGAACAAAAAAATCTGACTATAAATGGGTAGCTGGTGTTCAAGGGCTATAAAGGATATATGCACACCAGTTAGAAATATGACCCAGTGTTGGAGAACACCGCAAAGGCAGCAGTGAAGAGGAATGGGTTAATAGGTGGAGGCAGGAAAGCTGGAGCAGCCAGGGGTTAAAAGTCAGTAAAAATGTCAGGCTGGCCAAGAATGAAGAATGGGGAAGAAAAAAGTAGAAATGAATATGGCCACCGGCAATGGAACCAAAACACTAGCTTGAAAGGTTCCTTGTATCATGTAAACATAGCCCTGAGGTCATGTCCTCTCTCAGCTGCCGCTCAGCAGAGCCAGGCCCCCTGTAGCCCATCCTGCCATGGCGGGAGTGATATCCACTCTGTGAGGCACTCAGGACTCTCTCCTCCAGCAAGAGGTGAGCAACTACATGGGACTTGGATAATGCAAGTCCTAAGGGAAAGGCAGGAGAGGTCAGTGGCCAATACCAGCCCAGAGCAACTTATCACATAACGGATTACAAAAAGAAAACTAAATGTTATTAAAAGAAACTCGGATGAAGATCTCACAACAGCTAATGGTGCAAGGAAGTAGTGCCCACACTGGTGATGGCAATTCTGGACAAATGCAGACATGGAGAACTGTCAGTTAGGAGAAGGGAGCAAAACCTGGGGTACGTAGGTACTGGATTTGGAAAGTCCCCCAGCCAGGGAGATGACAAGCAAGGTGGGATCCATTTAGATGACTGTAAGACTACTTACCCAGAATCCTCCTCTACCAGGCTTTGGGACAGCAGCATTTGGGCTGCAAGGGCAAAAAGAGGGCAGTGCAGACAACCCTAGCAAGGAAAGCACCTACCCAGGGAACTGAGAAAGGAGACAGTGTCCATGGTCAGGACATAAAAAGGACAGAGCAACACCTAGGAAAAAGTGGAAAGGCAAAATCTAGTCCAGCTCACAGGGGAGCATGAAGGTCTTACCCAGAGAGGATATAAGTACAAAGTTCTCCAGCATCACATCGTGGTACAGGCGTCTCTGTTGCTCTTCAAGGAGGAGCCATTCCTCCTGGGAGAAGTACAAAGCCACGTCCTCGAAAGTCACATTGCCCTGTCATGATGGAGACAGATGAAACCACGGCCTTTCTCCTGAGGACCCACAATCCATTCCCCACAGACCTACCCTACACCATTCCTTCCTCCACATTCCCCAACTTAGAGGAAATACCAGGACTCGATGTGATTGGTGCTGCTCTTTCCTCATGGTTCCATTCCTGTGCTCGGCCCTCAGCAACTACAGGTAAGCAGGCAAATAGACACCATCTAAGGTCAGGAAGTAGGCTGCAGGGTCCCAAGCCTTCCACTAGGCAATTTCCTTTAGGTTCTTATGCTTCATAACACAATAAAATTTGGAGTCACCTATCACCCTTAATTCTCCAGTATCAAGACTTAGGGGCCATCAATTCATACTCCCTCTCTCTACATGCACCTTTCTCATATCTTCAGACCCCACAGCCACCACCACCTCCCTGCCTCACACCATGGCCATCTCCCTAGACTCAGCCAATATTTCCGAGTATATGGCATCTAGAGAGGGCCTGGCAAATTCAAACAGGACCCAGTACTACCCAAGCCCTCCAATGGATCCCAACACCAGGGGTAGCCCTGGATGCTGCTTTGAAGGCCTCTCCCATGTCTCTAACTCTTTGCTTCAACATTAGTGACACAGAACTAGATGTGAATTTCAGATACCCATGGCCTTCTTCCATTTCTATGCTGCACTTGTCCCCTCAGTACCACAACCCTCCTCTCCACCGAACCCTTGTTAAAAGCCCAGACACACTGATACCATACCAAGCGTAGTGATTCTCACAAATGACCACAATTGCTGTGACCTGATCCACCAACAAGACTGCAACAGCCCACATTCCACCAAAGCTCACCACAAAATTTTAGTAAACCCATCTTATTTCAGTCAGTCTTATGCCTCTGCATTGGTTTCATGCTTACTCTTCCTTGTTCCTGGGATAACCTTCTATACCATTTCGATTGGTGGCCAGAATAGAAATCCCTCAATATGACCTTCAGCTAGGACTCGGAAGGAGTCCAGGGGATTTCTCCCAGGTCCCCAAAACCAATAGCTGGGAGAAAGGCAGGCAAAGGCCCCAGGACACCACAACCCCAAAGTTCACATGGGTGGGGTTGGAATCAGTGGGGGCCTGGAACACCCTCCACTTCCATGTGTAGGTTCCATAAGTGCTTCTTCAGCTTTAGGTACAACATGCAATAGAAGCTGGGGACCATGATGTGTTTCAATGGGCTAACACCTCCTCTGGACTTCTGCCCAGCCCTGAGGGACAAGTGACTTTGGGCTGAATGACTAAACTCCGTGCTTCAGTGTGCAGTGCTGCCCCTCACCAGCTCTGTGATCTCTGACAAGGACTCAACCTCCCTGTGCCTCACTGTCCTCATCACTCCCATTCCAATCCGTTCCCGCTCTGCATAGCTCTTGGGAAACTTTCAAAACCCTAAATCAGACCGTGTTCCTCTTCTCTTCTTGATTATACACCGCTCCCAGGGTCCTCAGCAGGGAGGCACACCACCCTTCCAACAGCCCCCCCCCCGCCGCCCATCTCCCGTCTTCAGCCTGACAGCCCAGACGTGACTCTGCCGAACACTGTTCCATGCAGATACAAGAAAGATCCAAGGTTCCCGAGTCCATCCAAGTTACTCGCCCCTCCACGTGTTTATACCGCGGGCCCCTCTGCCTGTGACTCTCCCACACCCCATCACCCTTGACGTCACCCACAAGCACCTCATCGTCCCGGACGCCTGGGCTTGGGCTGCAGGACGGGAGCAGCGCCCTCACGCGGGGCTTTAGGGTTCGGGGAGCTGAGGGCGGTGAGGTCCGGGGGCACTCACCTGAGCCGGGCACCTTGGCGCAACTGCCGCCATCGGACTGTGTGGCGGGGCAGGGGAGGGGGCGCCGGACATCGCGGTCCGAGTCCTGGCCCTGGTCCCGGCCCTGGTCACCCAAGAGG
>NW_011889304.1:34365-40671 GCF_000151845.1 Pteropus vampyrus | reverse complement strand
ACACCCCATCACCCTTGACGTCACCCACAAGCACCTCATCGTCCCGGACGCCTGGGCCTGGGCTGCAGGACAGGAGCAGCGCCCTCACGCGGGGCTTTTAGGGTTCGGGGAGCTGAGGGCGGTGAGGTCCGGGGACGCGCACTCACCTGAGCCGGGCACCTTGGCGCAACTGCCGCCATCGGACTGTGTGGCGGGGCAGGGGAGGGGGCGTCGGACATCGCGGTCCGAGTCCTGGCCCTGGTCCCGGCCCTGGTCACCCAAGAGGCGCCGCTGAGCCTCAAACAGATGACTGCCCCCTTCGCGCCTTCCCGATCCAGCACCTCGATCCGACCCAACGCTCAGGAGACTGAACAGACTCTACAGGAGCCAAAATGGCCGCCCTAAGGCAGAGGTCGGAAGCCCCGCCCCAACAGGATGCGCGCTCACTGTGTCTCGGCGCAGAGGCCTCTAGGTAATGCAGTTCTCAGAGATCTAGAAGACAAGGCAGCAGGTGTCCCCCACCAGGACCCATTCTAAAGGCCCAGAGGCACCGCCAAGGAGTCTAACAAGATTGTGGAGAACTTTGCTACTTCTTAAAGGGGCTTCACGGCATATTTCTGGAGAGTGTTGTCTGCAAGTGATCACCAAAACATTATTTCAGACCCCACGAAATTCAGCAGTCTCCCAGAGGCTACCGATACAAATGGACCTGCCATCCATAGTCATCCAGCTGGAGATGAACATGTAAACATCATCTGACTGTTATTCACATGCATGTAATCTGAATCACTAGAGTCAGTTTTGTGAGTTTCTCTATGTTGGGTCAAGAACAAGAGAAAAGATTCTGGACAGAGCCATGACAGGAAGGTAAAAGAAGGACGTTGGGCCATGCTGAAGCAGGTGGATAGGGTGAAGTTCTTCTTCTAGTTTCCATTGAATATGTCTCTCCTGCCTGTATATTCAGTGATGTGTCCTACCAACTGAGAAACAGTTTTATCCATATAACATTTTTCCCTCCATATTCTAATATATATATTTAATTCCTTTCAGGAATCTGACATGTATTGCAAATGAAGAGCAACTAAATGCTGATTAGGTATGGGACAGAGGCTGCAGTGTTCATAGTCATGGCACATGTGCAAAGGAGGCATCTGAACATATGATGGCATCACCTTGCAGGGAAATGATGGTCATTTCTCCTATTTTTGAAGGCGTAGCATTGTGTGAGAGGATTCGGATTGTCTGAGAAAGACAGTTGTGAAATGGAAATTGCAGAAAGTTTTAAATAAAGTGTATATATTTCTTTCAAGATAGTGGTGGAAAGCTCTGGGAAAACATCAGTGAAAAGAGAAAAAAATTGAAAGATCTCAGTAAAATTTGAGAATTTGTTTGCCTGAGAAAAGCTAGAATCCAATTGAACATGTGACTATGCTTGAACCTTGGTCACTCTGAGGATATTTATTGTCTCCAAAACGTGATTCTTTTTCATTCAAGAACACAACGAGCATACTAGCTTGGAGAAAGAGTTAAAGAGGACATTTAGAGTAGCTGGAAGGGTAAATATAAAGAGGAAATCTGAGGTGTCATGTTTATTTGCTGCTCTACAAATTTTTTTGATCACATAAAAAACTATACAGAACATTTCTCACAAGAGTTAATGCAAATAATAAGCAATGCAAAAAATAAGTTAAAATAATTTAATCAAATGAGAGTATTTAAAAATATACAATTTATGTAAGATGAAAGACACCAAAGAATTAAAATATAAAAAGGTGAATTGACTCCATGAAAGTTCTGTGAATCCCTGTGAAACCGAAATGAACAAGTCCATTAGGACAGCAGTCATTCGTGGACAAATAAAGTCCCATCTCATTTCTTTGATCAAAGTAGTTACCATGGAGGATTAAGGACTAAGTTAGGTATACTTTTCTTTAAAGGACAGTAATAGGAAAATCCCCACCCCACGGTTTTTCTGGCTGGGATTTAAGCAGTTCAAACACTCGAAATGATCACTGATCAAAAGCTCTCTAAGAAGATGCGATAACTTTAGAAATTTCAGCAAATTCAATAGATCCAAAGCAGGTGCTAATTTCAGGATCTAACAAAGCACTTTTCCATCTGGTTATGGACCACATTTAGACAGTAACCTATTTACAATTCCTGGACATTCCTGCTCTCCAATTTGTACAAACTTTTTATCACTTTTCTATTTAACACAACTTCAATTTCTCTAAGAAGGAGATGAAGTTTAACCTTTGCACTGGCCACAGATATTCACTACAGATGGAATGTTACAGACTCAATAAAAGGAACCCTACACCCACAGACAAAAGGGAAAGAAGACAGAAGTTTTCAGTTTCACCCTTAACACTTTATGGAGACATACTATCATAGACACTCGAAGCACAACGTAGTCTCTGAGACAAAACACCACACACACACACACACACACACACACACACACACACACACACACACAGAGTATGGAAAATTTTTAAAACTTCAAATTTTCCTGATGCTTCAACATCCCCACAAACAGGCTGTGAGCAGCACTAGGTGACCAAATGCACCAGAGTGTGATAAGGCTGGCCCCTGCCACAAGCTCTCCTTCTTGACCTCTGTGTGACTATATCTGACACTGTCTTTCTCTGGCCTCCCTGGGCGCTCCTCCCATTTGGACCCTGCATCTCCATCTGGCCCTCCTCCCCTAGGACCTGTGAATATAATAAATTCTTAAATTTCATATGCCTGTACGAGGGTCATTTCTGCCGCCCAGTTGCAAAGGGGCACTTACTCCCCTATTTACAACACCATTGGTGACAAAGGTGGAATGATGCTGAACTCTGTGGAAAGTCCCTGGGAGATGCCCTTGTGTGAGCAAGGCTTATGGATCGCTCCAATACCCAGGGAGGCTTGCGTCTAGTTGGTGATCTCTGCGCTGCTCTACTTGGCTTTGCGTTGCACCTCCACGCCCAACTCGAGGGCCGCCATGATTTCCACCCTAAAGTGAGGATCGTGTCCAGTCCCAATAACATACCCAGGATGCTGCTGCCCAGCTACTGAAGAGGAAATTTGGGGAATTTAATTAAAAACTAATGTTTTCTGCTTCCATAAATATGCTTGCTTTCTGCAAATAAGCTTACTGCATGCAAAGGCTCCTGCAAAAGGTCCCTTGCACTTTGCTCGACTTGCAAATGTAACTATTTGTGCCTTTGCTCCACTAATGTAACTGTTTGTACCCTAGCAGCTCCCATTTTCTCTAACACTTTGTATCTGTCGGCAACCCTGACAACTCCCCGACCTTACCAATGTTACTACTTGTAGTCTCCATAGCAACTCCAGTCATTTGTAAAGGTTTGAGTTAAAAATGACCAATTAGCTTGAGTAAAAGCAACATTTCAACTGAGCCCACTGCCCAGATCTTCAGAGCACTAGCTCTTCTGGGATCATGTGTAATAAATTTGAATTCTCCTTCTCTCTGACTTACTGCTTGGTTTTTCATTGGACTGGGTTTTGGAGCTTTGGGGATATTTTTCCACAACACTATGACCCAGCAAGAGGGTCAAGCATCCTCTCTTTACATCCCCAGGTCCCTGTCCCCTCTGAATGAGAACCCGTACTTCTCCACGAGCCTCCAGTGACGGTGCTACTGGGATGGATTCCTGCAGATAGAAGCCTAGTTCCCTGCCACATTGTCACCACCCTGCTGCGCACTGGCCTGACTGCCCGGGAGTAGGAGTAAGATAACTTGTCCACCTCCCCAGGGGACAGGCGGCCCTTTCTGGACAGTCTTCCAGGGACCCTCCGAAGGGTCCATGCTGCCTGAAGCCCCCTCCTTCTTATCCCTCCCTGAGGTGCAGGCCCCTGGAGAGGAGCACACAGTGGGTCTTCCCAACCACTACGAGGGGTGGGGAGGACATCCAATGAGAAGGGGAAAAGCAATAAGCCACCTAGACACAAAGGCCATTCTAAAAGAGTCTGTTAAAAAAAATAATTAATTAATTACATAATTAGAAGAGAGCAAAAAGACTGATAATCCTGTGGTTGGGACTAGGGCCCTTCCTCCTTCCCCTTTTCTGCTTATCAACCAGACACAGAAGCTAAGACTGGAACACGGCTTCAGGATACTAAAAGCTTTAAGAAAAAATGGGGCGGGGTGACTTTACACCTTATATACTAAGCAAGTGCCTGGTCTACAAACAATGCTAGCTCTAGGTTACTTATGGATTTAAAAACCAACCTCTAGATCCAGGGGAGGGAAAAATAAAAAGTAATTAAATAAACTGTGTGTATATATGTATGCATATACATATATATAGATAACTAAGTTAAAACAAGTTTTCATAATTTGATCCAATTGCAAATCTGAAATTTACATACAAAAGAATTTCTATAACAAAAAATGGCTTTAGTGCTCATATAACCTAGGTTCTAAAATAAAGTTAACATGTGCTAAAATGCACTAATTGACAAAACTTTAGGGACTTAACCAACACTGGGGCTCAAATTAGAGTTTTACCTGGAGATCCCATTCAATTTAAATATTGTACCCCTATAACCTAAAGAAAACAACGAAGTAGAAAAAAGAAGAAAAAAAATGGTTATGCTTCACTTTAAGTATAGCCTTGCCCAAATTTTCCATAGTCATAATACCTGCTGCCCTAGAATAGTCCATGCTGGGCATAGATGCTCTGTCATAATGAATAATAAAGTAAGTTTGACTTGATAAATGAACACCCAGATAAAATAGTGAACATAGGCCAAATTGTTAATCCAGGCCTTCAGGATTAAAACGTATTAAAGCCTAGTCAATAAAAGGAGTGATTATCCCCACTGCTTCTTCATTTACAGTCCAATTTTGCCTGTTTTTAAATCTGGAAAAAATAAAATGCACCTCTTGATAGGTTGCTGCAGCCTTAATGCTTTGATCCCACCCATTAGGCCCCATGCCCAGTACCAGGATTATTAAATTAATGATTCTCTTCACTAGACAACCAGTAAATATTTTGCTCTTACAGGTTTGGCTAACACATTCTGTTCACTTCCTACTGCAAACACCACCTCATCTGCAGTTTGCTTCCATCTCCAAACGGACACAATACACCTTTTCCAGAGTAAGCCCTGAACTGAACTCCTTCAATGGTTCTGCCCTGGCATACAGTCTTTGCAGACAGGTATCAAATACATCTACCTTTCTCTAAAAGCACAGCCATGACAATGATGACATCCTCTCCTAGAGAGATTCACTTGACACACTTACTAATGACATATAAGTCCCACAACTTTTAGTCTTTTATGAGTTCTGGTGCCGACTATTGCTCATTTACACATTTGAGTTCCAAATTAAAATCAATAGGCACTCCCGATAGTGCCTTCAGAACCTCCCTCACAATAGAAGCTTTGACAGCCTCTTCTCCTGTCTTCTGGGGCATGGACATGTATGATGGCTAAATGGTCCAAGGGCTTCTGCTACCTGTGTCTGGAACAATCTTTTACACCTCGTGGTATTGGTTACCAACAATAGGAACCACTCCATACAACCTCCAGCCTCGCTTTATGACCTCGGGCTTAGGGTTTCTTCAGGGTCCCCAGGCCCAAGCACTGGAAGAGTGACAGGCAGAGAGTCCAAGGACACACAATCCTAGAGACGAAGGGTGCAATGGAGATTACTGAGAGGCTGGAATAACCTCCACTCACCTGGGTACAGTCCATAAACGCTTCCGTAGTCATGGGAATCTGGGGGAACATGGAAGTCATTAGAGGGGTGTACCCACCGCTGGGCTCCATACGCTCAGGCCTCCCTGTACCCCTCTGCAGCCCTGGAGGCTGGTGACTTGGGATGACAGCATTATCTCTGGGCCTCAGTCCTCAGTACTGACTCTTACAGCTGTGTGACCTTGGACAAGGACTCAACCTCACCGTGCTCAGCGTTATCATCATCCTCTTTCCCAATCTGTTCTAACTTAGGGCAACTTTGAAAAACTTGAAAAGAAATGGTGCCTCCTCTAATTACAACGAGCTCCCCACCGTCCTGGACGCCGGGATCTGAGCTGCAGGACGGGAGCAGCGCCCGTACTCAGGGCTTTAAGGTTCGGGGAGCGGGGGTGTGGCGGGGTGGGGTTGGGGGCGGTGAGGCCCGGGAGCCGAACACTCACCTGAGTCGGGACCCTCGACGTAGCCGCCACCATGGGACTCTGTGGGCGGAGGGGGGCCGCGAAGCGTGGGGAGTGAGGAGGCTTAGTGACCAGATCGTGCTCAGCCGTCACCCACTGTCGACGACCCTCGGACTAGCCACTGTGCAGTGGACACAACCCCTCCGCGTCGCCT
>NW_011889304.1:32638-34315 GCF_000151845.1 Pteropus vampyrus | reverse complement strand
TTTTTAAATGAAAGTTTTAAAAATTTGCAGTACAATCATCCTGTGATGCTTCAGCATCATTAACAATACTAACTGGGATGGTAGTGCTGAGAGAAATTGATCTTTATTGAAGTTACTGGTATTTTCTTCCATTGATAAGTGCTGAGTTTGGGGTTTATGGTTTGGGTCAGTGGCTCCATGGTGATCATCTTGTGTAGACATAAAAAGAACGTCCTACACATTCGCAGCAAAATCCTCTCTCTCCCAAATGCTCCCTGGAGACCAGAGCCACTCAGAGCATCCTCATCCTAATGAGCTCATTTTTTTCTCCTCTAACTCACTGTCTTCAATCTTTTCCTTCAGCATGACTTACTTTGATGAATATAGCGGTGGCCAGTGAACACCAGTGCACCGACAGCTGCATGCTCCCCCACTCTGAGCCCCTTCGCGCTCTTTAGCACAGATACCAAGTCTCCGGGCTCTGCTTTGCCTGCTGCACAAAACAAACCATTTCTGTAAACTGTCAGATCATTATCAACATTAGAATGTATGTCTCTGAATATTGTTCATTTATGAACTCATCCTCTCCTCCCATGTGTTGAAGCACTTATGATGGCCAGGTCAGATTGTAGACAGAATCAGATAGACCGAGCCTGACCCTAAAATGATTTGCAATATAGCAAATAGCCAGGTGCACGGCAAGGAAGTTCCTCTCATTTCTGCTTTGCAGTGCTCACATCTCATAAGGGGCAGAGAAGAACTGGGTATTTTCCTTGCAGTCTGTCCTCATGTATCCTCTCTTCCTTAGGAACCCTGGCAGCTGAGTGTGGAGAGAGCCCAGTAGGTAGCCTATCATTGTGGTTTCAATAGTGTATATATAGCTCAAGGCAGAGAGGAGAAGGGTATTTCCTGTAGCAGAAGCCCTTGGACCACTTAGCCATCATACATGTCAAGGCCCCAGGAGGCAGGAGAAGCCTCTATGGTAAAGGAGGTTCTGAAGGCACTAGCAGGAGTGCATGTTGATTTTAATTTGGAAATAAAATTTGTAATGAGGAATGTAAATGTTAAGGTAGCTAGGGAAAGGTGTGTTGTGTTCCTTTGGAGCTGGAAGCAAATTTCAGTTGAGAGGCTGTTGAATCAGGCACTAAACAGAACTACGTTAACCAAAACTGTAAGAGCAGAGTATTTACCGGTTGCTGAGTGA
Organism: Pteropus vampyrus; assembly: GCF_000151845.1. NCBI lineage: Eukaryota > Metazoa > Chordata > Mammalia > Chiroptera > Pteropodidae > Pteropus > Pteropus vampyrus. Next base: position 33,132 of record NW_011889304.1, on the reverse strand, counting down.
AGAGAATCAGTAATTTTAATAGTATTGGGTACTAGGCATGGGTGGGACCTGGTGCGTGGGACCACAGCATTAAGGTTGCAGTAACCCACTGAGAGGTGCTCTTTAATTTTTCCAGATTTAAGAACAAAATTGGGCTGTCAAGAAGAGAAACAGTGGGGATAATCACCCTTTTATTATTTTATTATTATTATCATACAATAAGCTTTAATCCTTGAAGGTCCTGTTTTAACTTTTCTTGGCCTATATTCACTATTTTAACTGGGTGTTCATAGAGTCTCATTTATCAAGCCAATTTGTAAAAGTGTCAAAGAATTACTTTAATTTTATTTTTTATCATGTCAGAGCATCGGTGCCCAAAATGGAATATTTTAAAGCAATGGGTACAATGACTATGGAAAATTAAGGCAAAGCTGTGAAGGCAGGCATACCCATCCCTTCCCCATTTTATATTGTCACCTTCTTAAAATTAGAGGGGACATAATGTTTAAATTTAG
>NW_011889304.1:30595-32588 GCF_000151845.1 Pteropus vampyrus | reverse complement strand
TTGCAGCTCTCCGCGCTGCTACCGGGAAGCCCTCGGGTCAGTTCGCGGCCACGCCTCTCCGAGGACAGGGTGGGCGCCCCCCGGGGCGGCCTGACAGTCGGGATTCGGCTGGTTGGGCGAAAAGGGGGAACAAAGACCGTGGGGACGGGGAGGGAGACCCAGCTCCGACGGGAGTGCCCTTAAAGGCCTCTGGGTGTCTCCTCCGCCCCAGGCTCCCCTGCCCTCCAGCCGAGGCACCGTCAGCCCCGGTCGCCGCGGTGCCTGGACTTCCAGCACATCCCTGCGGCCACCTCCAAAGTGCCCAGACCACACTGTACCCTCCGAGATGCGAGCTGTGCCCTCGGATCGCACGTGGCTCCCCCGACTTGAAGCACGTCTGTTCCGGGAGGAAAAGAATTTACCAGGTTCCTTCAGGACAGTGGCAACAGGGAGAGCTCGACGCTTTCTTCAGATTCAGGGATTATCTAATATAAAAATGAGTAAATTTTGGGAATTCTGTTACTTCTAAGGTGAGGGTTTCCTGGGGTCTCCAGTGACCGTGCATGGTGTTTAGGGAGGCGTCTCCCCTCGGTCTCCAGTGACCGTGCATGGTGTTTAGGGAGGCGTCTCCCCTGAACCGGCCAAGATTCTAATGTCATGCCATATGCCTGTGCCAGTTCTGAGCCCCTGCCGTTCGTCTCTGCCTAGCTTTAGGAACTCTCACTCTGCACAAGTGCAGCTTAGTTTTCTGCCAAACACCCTGGCGATCTTATGCACTTGCAATGCCCATATTCCACTTTCTGTCAGGCCCACACAGAAATCCCAGCTTCTGCCTCAGCCCTGAGATGTGCATACATAGAAGTCCAGACTACAGCATGAAACCTCAAACCTGTGTTAAGGGAGAAAGAAAATCTTACTTGAAGCTGGAGGACCCCTTCTAGAAAGAGACTTACCTGAGTTAGGAAAGTTATTTTGTGAACTGAATGAGAGGGAAGGAAAATCCCCAAAATGACAGACTCCAGTCATATTAGATACTACCACTATTTCTGGCAGGATATGTCCACTTCTTTTTGGAGATCTATTCTGCCATGTAATGTGACTGGAGGAATGGTGGATTTTCCTGACTTCATTTTGAGGAATAGAAGAGATGTTGTGGGTGATTGAATTTAGTATGTGGGCTGCCAGCCTGATGCAGATGGTCCCTGGTGAGGAGCCAGGGAGCAACAGGAAATGGAAAAGAGCTTTAAGGAGGCCGTGGAGGCAGAGTTTCCTTTCAGTAGAGTAGGTGTCAGTCCATGTTTATACACGTGGTAAGTCAGAAGAGAGGGGGAAAACTGTCATGGAAAACAGGAGCAAATTACTTAAGATGTCAACAACACTAATCATTAGGGAAATTCGAATCAAAACCACAGTGAGATACTCATCTACATCTACCAGGATGAATTTTTTTGAAAAGGGAAAATAAGTGCTGCTGAGGCTATGGAGAAATTGGAACTTTTGTACATATGTACAAAATGCTGCAATATGTAACACGTTATAGCAGCTCCTCAAAAAGTTTAATATGTCTTCTCACCAAGCAGTTCCATTCCTGCTCTGTACTCTAAAAGTATCAAAAGGAGGGATGCAAACATACTTGTACACCCATGGTCATAGCAGCATTAATCACAACAGCCAAAAAATGGAAACAACCCAAGTGTTTATCAACAGATGAATGGATAAACAAAGTGTGGCATGTCCAAACAATGGAATATTACTCAGCAATAAAGTTCTGATACATGACCCAAGTTGGATGAACCTTGAAAACATTATGCTGAGTATCATAAGTCAGACACAGAAGGATAAATGGTGTTTCGTTCCACTTATAAGAAATATGAGGAATAAGCAAACGCATAAACGACAGATAATAGATGTTATTACCAGAAGCTGGAGTAAGGAGTGAATAAGGAATCACTGCCTAAGGGATTTACAATTTATATTTGGGTTTCTAAAATATTTAGAAATAGTGGCAGTATGT
>NW_011889304.1:24062-28568 GCF_000151845.1 Pteropus vampyrus | reverse complement strand
GAGTGAAGAGAATCAGTAATTTTAATAGTATTGGGTACTAGGCATGGGTGGGACCTGGTGCGTGGGACCACAGCATTAAGGTTGCAGTAACCCACTGAGAGGTGCTCTTTAATTTTTCCAGATTTAAGAACAAAATTGGGCTGTCAAGAAGAGAAACAGTGGGGATAATCACCCTTTTATTATTTTATTATTATTATCATACAATAAGCTTTAATCCTTGAAGGTCCTGTTTTAACTTTTCTTGGCCTATATTCACTATTTTAACTGGGTGTTCATAGAGTCTCATTTATCAAGCCAATTTGTAAAAGTGTCAAAGAATTACTTTAATTTTATTTTTTATCATGTCAGAGCATCGGTGCCCAAAATGGAATATTTTAAAGCAATGGGTACAATGACTATGGAAAATTAAGGCAAAGCTGTGAAGGCAGGCATACCCATCCCTTCCCCATTTTATATTGTCACCTTCTTAAAATTAGAGGGGACATAATGTTTAAATTTAGTGGGATCCTCAGGTATAACCATAATTTGTGTCCCAGGATTTAGTCCATGAGGTTTTGTCGACGGTGCATTTCAGCAAATGTTAAAGTTCATTTAGCATCTAGGTTGTAGAAGTACAAAAGCCAATCAGTGACCTTTTTATCTTTTTGTTATAAACATTTTTTAGTATGTACATTTAGTATATACATTTTGCATTTTTAAAATTTTTTTATATTAGTTTCAGGTATATAGTACATTGGTTTGTCATTTATACACATTTTGGATTTTTAATTGGGTCCAATCATAAAACTTAATTTAGCTACATATATAAATTTTATGATACAAAGTATTATGTATATATACATGCTTTATTTAATTATCTTTCATTTTCTCCCCCTGTATCTCAGGATTGGTTTTAAAATCAGTAAGTAATCTAGGGCTAGCATTATGTTTGCTAGACCAGGCCTAAGTTTAGTACTTAAGGTTTAAATTTCCTTTTTTTTTTTCTCCCTTGGGTGTGTAGTCATCTCAAGTTCAGTTTTCCCCTCAACTCCCCACCTCCACCCGCTTTTTTTGTTTGTTTGTTTGTTTTAGGGTTTTAGTTGCCAGGAGCAGCAGTCTTTAGTTTCTGTCTCTGGCTGATAAGAGGAAAAGCGGGGAGAGGTAAGGGGCCTGGTGCCTCCAGTCAGTCAACCTCTTTCTGGGACAGTTCATTTTCCCATCTATCGATTAAGCAAAATCTTTTAAAATGACTTTGTCTCTAGGCAGTTAGTTATACTTTTTTCTTTCTTTCTTTTCTTTTTTCTTTTCTTTTCTTTTTTTGGTCTCCTGTGCATCCACAATATATTTTCTTTTTTCCCCTTTTGGGTGCTTACCTGATAAGCTCCTGGTAGTCCCAAGTGGCTTCTGCTCTGAGTAGCGGCCTCCCTTTCAGGGTGTCCCAAACATTCTCAGAGGTGCTGGTGTCTGTTTCTGAGAGGGCCATGGAGTGGCACCCTGATTTTATAGCCGTTTGGTTTTAAGGAGACACTTAGCAGGTTAACAGGTAGCAGCATAAAAGTGCCCAGCACAGTGACAGGGAGGTTTGCCATCTTTAATAACCTGAGAAACCTCCTCTCGTGTTTTAAGTAAGATCAAAGTGCTCCTTCCTTTTTCTTTTTGGTTGTTACTAAACAAGAGCCACAGGTCTCCAAGGATGGGATCTCTTATATTCTCTCTGTTTGGGGGTGAACAGCAAAAGCCAGTAACACCAGAGGTTGGCCTTTGAAACATGCTACATGTTTCCATGAGGAGGATGACCCGAGCCACCTGCCTGCAGATCCCTGTAGCTTGCAGGGACCAACACCCAGAGTGTCTATCAGAGACGGCCTCCAGAGGGACAGGCTCAGGCGCTCAATCGCTTACAAGGCAGGGGAACCCCAGTAGAGGGCCCGAGCAACCCCTGCTGACCTCGGTGCTGGTCGGTGGGTTGACCAGAGTGGCCTCCAACATGGTCCCCTTGGAGGAAGCCTCTCCTTGCTTCCTTTGGTGTGAGCCTTTTTCTTTTAAGTTGCCCAGGGATACTAATCACCTCTGGGGTCACTAATCACCTCTTGAGGTATATGGGCCAGACAGAGGACAGCTGGCTCTGGACCAGTTAGTCTGCATATTAAAGGCTTACTCCTGGCAGGGCCCTGTGCTATTTCTAAGAAATGGCTAGCCCAGGGGGTTTTGATATTAAGATGTTAAGGTGTCAAAACATCAAAATGTACAGAAAATAAAAAATGATTAATACAACAGTGTCATTCTTCTTGGATAAATTTTATCATCCAAATTCACTCTCTGGCTTTCGCGGCGATGCTGAACGTACTTGTCATCCGAGAAATGATCAAAATTAAGGCACAGTACGAGGACGGGGGAGAAGGCAAAAATGCTCTTAGTAAAATCTCCCATAGATCCTACCTGCAAACCACACTCTCAAAAGACTCAAAACACGCATATACAAACAACTGCTATGGAGCTGCTAGTCTGGAGACTCCCACTCAGAAGCTGTGAGTAAAACAGTCTCCTTGCTCTTCAGTTCCTGTGAAGCCTTTAGAATGGATATTGTGAGGTTTGATGTGTGTGATCAGCCGTGAGGGAGAATAATTCAGAGAGGCTGTAGAGGAAACAAGGGAGGGGAGACTCCAGGCAGCCCCCAAACAAGTACATGAGGTAGCACGTGCCTCCGAGTCCCTCAGATGTATCCCTTCTGCCTATCAGCGTGTGTGCCAATTCCAGAAATCACAATTGGTTTTTCACATAATGTTCCTTCTTGACTTCTCTGAGATACCATCTATTCCTTTTAAGAATACGACTTTATCTAGGAAGTTTGGTGTGTTTGATAAGCCACGAGAGGGAGAATAATCACGGCAGGTTATCGAGGAAATGCGGAGGAGTTACTAACGCCTTCAACATCGAAGGGTCTGCTGGCCAAAGAAAGGGCATTTTACTAAAGACAAATAGGTTGCAAACACTTTCTGTAATGCTCAACATTTTAAATCTTTAGAGAAATGCAATTAAAACTAGTGAGACACCACTACACACTTATTTCAAAAAGTAAAATTAAAAAGTAACCTTACCAGGTATTGACAAGTGTGAAGGAACTGGAAGTCTCACACATTGCTGGTGGGAATGCAAAAAGACACAACCATGTTAGTTCAGCAATTTCTTAACGTTAGATAGTCACCTACCCTATGTTTCAGGCATTGCACTCAGTTATTAATATTAATGAAACGTATATCCATATAAAGAATTACAAACAAATGTTCCCATCAGCTTTATTTGCAATTGCTAACACTGGAAATAACCCAAATGTCTATAAACAGATGAATGGATAAACATAGTTGATGATACGTGAGAAAGCTACTCAGAAATAAGTAGAAAATATTCGTACAGGCACCATTTATGAATCTCAGTAACTATGCAGCATCAATAAAACCAGAAAAAAGAGTAAACACTTTATGATCTGTCATAAATTTCTAGAAAATGCAGTCAATTGTAAATGAACATAAATCAGTGGTCACCTGGAGGGCCAGGGAGAAATTATAAAAGGGCATGAGGAAAATATGCAGGTGATAGATGTGCTCATTATCATGGTAATGGTGAGGGTTTCATGAGTTTATAGATGTCAAAACTTATCAAGTTGTATACTTTAAATATGTACAATTTATTCTATGTTAATTATACCTTAACATAGCTTTAAAAAATGGTTCACAATAAAATCTAAATCTCGCAGTCTTCAGAAATCAGGTTTGGCTCCATATCTCACTCCTCATGCTTTTCCTTGGTGGCAAAGAATGAAGGCTATTTCCACTTGAGTCAAGGGGAATGCTGGCTGGCTCACAAAAGTCACATCCCTGGACTATAGGACCTCTCTCCTCTCCATCCTTTTGTTGCCTATATAGCAATGGCTTGGTGGTGAACAGCCCCATCTACAGGAATCCACAAAACCCTAAGATTACTTTGCCTGCCAAATATTTTGACAAAATATTTTGACTTCAGCTACGTAAGATAAATATACCTGGAAGTCTTCAGATTTCTGTACATGCTCATCCTGCAGTCATCAGAACTTGAATGCATCTTTAGAAGAGGCACATTCCATGCAGTTTGCTGTAGCCTCCTCCACTCTCTATTAATCCCATGTTTCTGTACCAATCGCAGTATCCCCTGCAAGTGGAGTCTTAGAACTAGTGACACTAGCCGACTGAATTCTGGGTATCTGGGGCATGTGTATCCTCTGCAGAACCTTGGGTTAAGGTTCTCATCACCAATGCTGGGCATTATGTGCCATCTCCTATGAGCAAGAAAAATATTTATTGTCTCCAGAAGCACTGGAGGTGCCACAATTACCTCTTCCTCAGGTGACCTCTGAACCCACAGACCTCTGGCATCCAGGCAAAAAAATTAGGACCACAAAGCAGTCTTTCCTAGGAGGCACTGGCAGCAATGCCAACCAGGCCAACACTGGAGACTGCTCTATTTGGCCATAATACTGTCTCTCTGGGGCAC
>NW_011889304.1:19784-23458 GCF_000151845.1 Pteropus vampyrus | reverse complement strand
CAGTAACGTAAATCCGGCAAGGACCCCTGAGGAGGTAAAACATGCTTCCCACACAACTGAAACTTATGGGTAATCTCCAGACCGTGGATGCGTACCCAGATGAGAGTCAATTCAGGCAGACAGCTCCTCATAGAGGCTTTCCTCCAAAACTGTCACATTAAGTAAGGAAAGAGCACACTCCTTCTGTACCTATGGCCTTTCTCTACTGTGAACTCTTCAGTATTGACCGAGGTCAGATTTGTAGTTAAACAATTTCACACATTCACTGCACGTGAGCTCTTCTATGTCGAAGGAGGCCAGAGCTCTGGCTAAAAGATCTCCCACATTCAGTGCACCCATAAGGCTTTGCTCCAGTGTGAACTGTCCGGTGTCGAATGAGGTGGGTTTTGCGGCTAAAGAATTTCCCACACTCACTGCATTCATGAGGCCTTTCTCCGGTGTGAACTCTTTGGTGTTGAATGAGGACAGATTTCTGGCTAAAGCATTTCCCACAATTACTGCACCCATAAGGCCTTTCTCCAGTGTGAACTGTTTGGTGTTGAATGAGGACAGACTTCTCGCTAAAAGACTTCCCACATACAGTGCACTCATAAGGCCTTTCTCCAGTGTGAACTCTCCAGTGTCGAGTGAGGTGAGTTTTACAGCTAAACGATTTCTCACATTCAGTGCACTTATAGGGCCTTGATCTCGTATGTGCTCTCTTGTGTCGAAGCAGGCCAGAACTTTGACTAAACGACTTCCCACATTCGCTGCATTTATAAGGCCTTTCATTAGTGTGAACTCTCTGGTGTTTAATGAGGATAGATTTCTGGATGAAAGATTTCCCGCATTCACTGCACTCATAAGGCCTTTCTCCTGTGTGAATTCTTTGGTGTTGAATGAGGTCAGATTTCTGGCTAAAAGATCTCCCACATTCAATGCACTCATAGGGCTTTGCTCCAGTATGAACTCTCCAGTGTCGAATGAGGTGGGTTTTCCGGCTAAAGAATTTCCCACATTCGCCACACTCATAAGGCTTTTCTCCAGGGTGAGTTTGGTGCCGCTGAACAAGTCTGTATCTGCAGCTAAAGGCTTTCTCACATTTGCTACACTCACTGCGCCCTTCTCCAGGGTAGACTCTCTGGTGGGGAAGTGGGTGTGTGTTGCTGAAACCTCTCCTGCTTTCAATCCACTTGTCGTGACTTTTTCTACTGTTAAAAGGCTCCCCACACTCAGTGCTATGCAGCTTCTCACAATTGGGAGAGGCCTGATGCTGGAGAAGGCCCAAGGTAGCGAGAAAGTCCCTTCCGTCCTCCCTGCAGGTGAATGTCTTCCCTGACACATGGAATCTGCAGCTTGTCACAAACGAGGCCCTGTCGGTACCCATTTTGAAGATTTTCTCTCTACTGCCATGCTTTTGGTACTGGTGAGGGTTTTCACTGAACCAGAAGCCTCTGGATACCCCACCTAAGTGTGGCTCCTGCCCAGGATATATTGCTTGGAGCTCAGTCAGGTGCAAAATGTCTTTCAAGCTTGAGACGCACTTCTCACAGGGGTGAGTCTTCTGAGTAGATGGACATGCCTTTGGAGTCCTGGCCTGTGACTCTTGTTCGACAGAAACCCTCTGCTCAGAAGGTGTCTCCTCGTCCTTGGCTCCATACCAACAATCTGAAAGAAGAGAAATGCTGATAAAGTGCTTGTTAACTCTGGTGGAAGGAGGAAGTCCCATCAAAAGTGTCATTCGCATACATTCAAACCAAAGAATAAATCTGAGCTATTTTTCAAGATGAGGCAGTAATTTGAATGGAGGGCTGCTTTGCAGTACTGGGATTCTAAAGATCATAGACTAGAAGGGGGCCTTCCAGGACAAAGGGCAGAAGTGCAGTGTGCCTGTGTGGAGAGTCAGGATCAATGACTCACTCCTCTGCCAACAGCCTTCTGTAGGACCTTGTCGACTGCTGACACGTCCATGCCACGCAGAAGGATGGCTGTGTCCAGGCCCAGGAAAATACAATTGGAACTGAGTTGCTGGTGTTTATGGACTATTTAAGGATATGCGCTCACAACATTATGTGTGGGTCACTGTGGGAGAACCTCAGACCGTGCAGTGGAGAGGAACAACTGATGCATGGAGGCAGAGGTGGAGACAGCCAGAGACTAAATGTCACAGATGAAATGACAAATCAGAAAAGTGCCAAATATATGAAAGAAAGTGTAGAAATGATTTGTGTACAGTGGCACTTATACCAAAACACTGGTGTACACAAGGCAGGTTCCTGACATGATATGAACACAGATCTGTGACACGTCTTGCATTGGCCACCCTGTGCCTCAGCCTGGGCTCTCCCTACACTCCTAGTTGTGTAAGGACCAGGATAAACTTAAGTCCTTAGGGAAAGACAGGATATGTGAGTTGGTCAAAACTGGTCCAGAGCGATTCAGGACACAACAGACTACAGGAAAAAAATAATGTTACAATAAACTCTCAAAGGTGAGTCTTTCAAGAAAGGTCTATGGTCTACGGCCATGCCACCCTGAACGTGCCTGATCTCGTCTGATCTCGGAAGCTAAGCAGAGTCGGGCCTGGTTAGTACTTGGATGAGAGACCACCTAGGAATACCAGGTGCTGTAGGTGTTAATAAAAAAGGTAAAAATAAATAAATAAATAAAAGTCTATGAACCATGTATTTAGTAACTGTAACAATGCCTGCAATTCCTGATACAGGCAATCATGAGGAAATGTCAGCTAGAAGGGGGAAGCATCTGGGGCACAAAGTGCCATGGGTCTAGACACAGTCATTCTGCCAGTGACAGAGAAAGAAAGGTGAGATCCATTAGGCCGACTGCCAAACGCCTGACTCGCAGCCTCTTCTCTGCATGCACTGGGGTAACAGGAGTTATGGCTGCTAGAACAGTGCTTTGCTTGGGGTGGTGCACATGACTTAGCGCTGGTACCCACAGCACATAAGCCCAGAAAGTGGGGAAGCCAGCAGAGCCATTAGTCTGCCTGTGGAAAGGACAGAGCTGCCTCTGGGACAGGGGGAAAGAAAGAGACCAGATCAGGACACTGGGAGGAGTATAAAGGCCTTACCCAGGGATGTCGTGAGTGCAAAGTTCTCCAGCATCACATCACGGTACAGGAACCTCTGAGCCTCATCAAGGAGCCCCCACTCCTCCCGGGAGAAATAAATGGCCACATCTTCAAACGTCACACAGCCCTGCCAGGATGAGGACAGTTCACTGTAGGACCAGCTTCTCTCCTAGAACTCCAAGTTCATCCACCCACTTACTCACCCCCTGCCCACCCATCTCCCAATTTCCCCACCTCAGGGAGATATTAGGTCCTGGTGCCACTGACGTGCACTCTGTTTTCATCTCATCACAGTGATCTTTCACTGTGTTGATCCATCCACAGCAATAAAAGGCAGGTGGGCAAACAGATGATACCAGAGCTCTGGGCCTGCACACAGGGAAGCACTTCCTCTCGTCAGGCAATTCTCCCAGTCACTCAGATCATGCCTCCCAGACACAACCAAGGGTGTTGGCTCATATTTCACCCTTATGTCCTCAATGCTGGGGCCCTCAGGCCATCAGTTCTCACTCCCTCTCCACGTGGGCATTACTTTCTACCACATCTCTCTCTCAAAGTCACCACCTCTTCCCTGCCCTGCACCATACGCATCTCCCTGTCCTTG
>NW_011889304.1:17669-19734 GCF_000151845.1 Pteropus vampyrus | reverse complement strand
ATACCAGGTGCTGTAGGTGTTAATAAAAAAGGTAAAAATAAATAAATAAATAAAAGTCTATGAACCATGTATTTAGTAACTGTAACAATGCCTGCAATTCCTGATACAGGCAATCATGAGGAAATGTCAGCTAGAAGAAGGGGGAAGCATCTGGGGCACAAAGTGCCATGGGTCTAGACACAGTCATTCTGCCAGTGACAGAGAAAGAAAGGTGAGATCCATTAGGCCGACTGCCAAACGCCTGACTCGCAGCCTCTTCTCTGCATGCACTGGGGTAACAGGAGTTATGGCTGCTAGAACAGTGCTTTGCTTGGGGTGGTGCACATGACTTAGCGCTGGTACCCACAGCACATAAGCCCAGAAAGTGGGGAAGCCAGCAGAGCCATTAGTCTGCCTGTGGAAAGGACAGAGCTGCCTCTGGGACAGGGGGAAAGAAAGAGACCAGATCAGGACACTGGGAGGAGTATAAAGGCCTTACCCAGGGATGTCGTGAGTGCAAAGTTCTCCAGCATCACATCACGGTACAGGAACCTCTGAGCCTCATCAAGGAGCCCCCACTCCTCCCGGGAGAAATAAATGGCCACATCTTCAAACGTCACACAGCCCTGCCAGGATGAGGACAGTTCACTGTAGGACCAGCTTCTCTCCTAGAACTCCAAGTTCATCCACCCACTTACTCACCCCCTGCCCACCCATCTCCCAATTTCCCCACCTCAGGGAGATATTAGGTCCTGGTGCCACTGACGTGCACTCTGTTTTCATCTCATCACAGTGATCTTTCACTGTGTTGATCCATCCACAGCAATAAAAGGCAGGTGGGCAAACAGATGATACCAGAGCTCTGGGCCTGCACACAGGGAAGCACTTCCTCTCGTCAGGCAATTCTCCCAGTCACTCAGATCATGCCTCCCAGACACAACCAAGGGTGTTGGCTCATATTTCACCCTTACGTCCTCAATGCTGGGGCCCTCAGGCCATCAGTTCTCACTCCCTCTCCACGTGGGCATTACTTTCTACCACATCTCTCTCTCAAAGTCACCACCTCTTCCCTGCCCTGCACCATACGCATCTCCCTGTCCTTGTTATTCAACATACAGCATATAGAGAGTGCTTGGCAAATTCAAACAGGATCCAGTACTATCCCAGACCTCAATAGTCCCCACTACCATTGGCAGCCCATGTTCTACAGGTCTTCCTGACTGACTCTGCTCCTTGCTTCAACCTCACCTACCCAGAACCATTTCTAGATCTCCTATACCCTGGACCCTCTTCCGCTGGGGCTGCACTTGATGTCCTCTCCAGTCACAGCCTTCCTCTCTTTCTAATCCTCACTCAAAACCCAATCCCAGACACTTTCCACCCCAGATCCAGTAACTCTCCCTCTTGACTGCTTGCGCCCTAAACTAATCCACCCACCTGACTGAAACGCCTCAGACACACCAAGATCATGACAAAATCCTGGTGAGTCCACAGGGCAGTGAATCAACAGCCTTGACACCTGACAGATCCTCCTCTCCCACACTGTTCCCACGACCACTTCTCTCCTTCACTGGTGTTTGTGATATCTATAACCTCCCCAACCCCCATCTAGGTGCCCAAGCATGAGACCCAGCCCGCAGACTCCACCCTACTCTTCTTGGACTGCTATTAATGTCACTATGACGAGGATTACCCTACTAAATGTGACCCACAGTGTTACAGACTGAATGTACATGTCCTCCCCGAATGCATACGTTAAGACCTAACTCCTGATGTGATGGTATTTAAAGATGGATATTTGGGGGAATTAATCAGTTTTAGAGTAGGTCATGAGGGTGGGACCCATGTGATGGGATTGGCACACTTAAGAGAAAGATAAAAGTCTCTTGGTCTCTCCACTCACTTGTACCAAGGCCATGTGAGGACACAGCTATCTGCAAGACAGGAAGAGTTCCTCGCCAGGAATGGAATCTGCCAGCTGTTTGATCTGGACTTCCCAGTCTCCAGAACTGTGAGAAATAAAGGTATTTTGTTTTAGCCGCCTAAGCTGACTAAGACATACAGATCTATCCTGGTCCACATACTA
>NW_011889304.1:14253-16586 GCF_000151845.1 Pteropus vampyrus | reverse complement strand
TAACCTCCAACCTGGTCTGAGGACTCTGGGCTTAGGATTTGTTCAGGGTCCCCAGGCCCAAGGGCTGCAAGAGTGATAGGTGATGAGTCCTAGGACACCACAATCCCAGGGATCATGAGTGGGATCAGGCCCAGTGAGGTTCTAGAACACCCTCCCCTCATCTTTGTAGAGTTCATAAGTGCTTTTGTACTTGTAACAGCCTGTGTGAAGAGGGAAGTTCCGAGAGACAGGTGACCATGGCAGGATTCAACTGGTTGAACCCAGGCGTCCTTATCCTCCTGCTCAGTTCTGGAGCCGGGTGACCCCGGATTGACTGTGTTATCTCTGGGTCTTAAGTCCTCAGGGCTGACTCCTATCAGATGGGTCACCTCCGACAAAGCCTAAATCCCCTCTGCCTCCTGTAATCGTTCCCCTTCTGGTCTGTTCCTCTGAACAGGTTTTGGAAAACGTTTAAAAGCCTAACTCAGGCGTGGTCTTTTCTATTCACAACTTTCTATGGATCACAGCGTCCTATAAATAGCAGCCGGTCACCCAGGAACGCTCTGCTTCATGTTCCCTGTTCCCTGAACACACCGGCGGACTTCAGGGTTCCAGAATACTCCCGACTCGATCGTACCCCGACGTCTTCACACGGCCTGCCGCTCCGCCTGTGACCCTCTCTCATTCTGTCATCCCGGATGTCGTCCACCAGCGCCTCACGGTCCCGGACGCCGGGGCCTGGGCTGCACGTGGGGCTTTAGAGTTAGAGGGACTGAGGGCGGTGAGGCCCAGGAAGTGCACTCACAGGAGCCGGGTCCCTCAGAGCGGCCACCGCCATCGACACTGTGGGCGGGGCGGGAGCGGCGGGCGATCGGAACGGAGACCTGGCAGCAGAGTCACCGCAACCCAGTGCCTCAGACCCGCCTCTGAGCAGCGGGGACAACTCCTCCGGCGCCTTCCCAGTCGCGTAGCCTCCGCCCCGAGCCGCCGCTCCACAGCCTGTGATCTGAGCACAAACCCAAGACCAGCCAAACCTACCGCCAAGCGGAGGACGCCGGAAGTCCCGCCCCAATGCGATGCGCACGCACAGAATTGACCCTCTCCTGAGCCTTCATAGGCTCAACGCCAGCGGCGCCTGAAGCAGAGTATTCCGGGTAATGTAGTTCTCACAGCTGCAAAGTCCCAGGGAACGAGCGCCCTCACCTGAACCTCCAGGGAAAAGTGGCACCCCGAGGGAAGTGTGTCTAACCTCCAAGGGCGGGGGAGGGGATTTGCCCTTTCCTTAGATGCCGTACTCAACACTTTATTAAGGGAGCGTTGTCTGCAACCGATCACCTAAGTGTTTAGAGACATTATTTCAGACTCTGAAGCCTAGCGTGTCACCTAGAGTCTAAAAGTATTATTTCAGGCGCTCCCGAAGACGGCAAATCCAAAGAGATGTATCATTGAACAGAGTCATTCAGACACAAAATATATTCACTCTTAGCGGGCACCAAATGAACTTTATCGTTTTCTCTTCAAGTGCCTGGAGCCTGTAAGGTTAGAGTCAGCTTTGTGAGTTTCAAAACGTTGAGTCAGGAACAAGAGAAAAAGACTCCACGTAGGTATAGGACAGAGAAGAAAGAGATGAGACAGAGGTGCAGCCTTACCCAACGAGAGAAGGAGCCCACAATTTCCCAGCATCACGTTCTAGTACCGGGTACTCTAGGCCAGATCCAGATGTCCACACTCTTCCCAGGTGAAAGTCACAGTCATATCCTGGAAGGTCACCAATGCCTGGAAAGTTAGAGGCAGCAAGTGGCTTTGGGCTGTTGGTTGAGATCAGGATTTTTTGATTGGTCACTGCTAAAAGTGTAGAGAGACTTAAGCCTGAGACACTGAGGTCTCTTGATAGCAGGGTTCTGTGCCGCCTCAAGGTGGAGGCGGACACTGCCTCTGGACATAATGTAATAGTGGCCGAGAGAAAAGATTCCTGTGCAGGGAATCAATTCTGTGTCAAGTCTACTGTGACAAGGACTCTGGCTGATTCTATTCCCCCCACATGCCCTCATGTGCTCACATTCAGTCATTTGACCTGTGAGCCTCTGAGATCTGTCAATTGGAACTTTTGTATATTTCTTATGGGAAAGTAAAATGCTACAATGTGAAAAACAGCATAGCACATCCTCAAAAGTTTAATGTAAATATGTCTTCTGATCAAGCAATTCCATTCCTGGGTCTATACTCCAAAAATACTGAAAGTAGGGACTCATATTCTTGTACATCCATGTTCACATGACATATAATCACAATAGCCAAAAAGTGGAAACAACGCAAATGTTCATTAACAGATAAATGGATAATTAAATGTGTCA
>NW_011889304.1:11533-14203 GCF_000151845.1 Pteropus vampyrus | reverse complement strand
CGCCAGCGGCGCCTGAAGCAGAGTATTCCGGGTAATGTAGTTCTCACAGCTGCAAAGTCCCAGGGAACGAGCGCCCTCACCTGAACCTCCAGGGAAAAGTGGCACCCTGAGGGAAGTGTGTCTAACCTCCAAGGGCGGGGGAGGGGATTTGCCCTTTCCTTAGATGCCGTACTCAACACTTTATTAAGGGAGCGTTGTCTGCAACCGATCACCTAAGTGTTTAGAGACATTATTTCAGACTCTGAAGCCTAGCGTGTCACCTAGAGTCTAAAAGTATTATTTCAGGCGCTCCCGAAGACGGCAAATCCAAAGAGATGTATCATTGAACAGAGTCATTCAGACACAAAATATATTCACTCTTAGCGGGCACCAAATGAACTTTATCGTTTTCTCTTCAAGTGCCTGGAGCCTGTAAGGTTAGAGTCAGCTTTGTGAGTTTCAAAACGTTGAGTCAGGAACAAGAGAAAAAGACTCCACGTAGGTATAGGACAGAGAAGAAAGAGATGAGACAGAGGTGCAGCCTTACCCAACGAGAGAAGGAGCCCACAATTTCCCAGCATCACGTTCTAGTACCGGGTACTCTAGGCCAGATCCAGATGTCCACACTCTTCCCAGGTGAAAGTCACAGTCATATCCTGGAAGGTCACCAATGCCTGGAAAGTTAGAGGCAGCAAGTGGCTTTGGGCTGTTGGTTGAGATCAGGATTTTTTGATTGGTCACTGCTAAAAGTGTAGAGAGACTTAAGCCTGAGACACTGAGGTCTCTTGATAGCAGGGTTCTGTGCCGCCTCAAGGTGGAGGCGGACACTGCCTCTGGACATAATGTAATAGTGGCCGAGAGAAAAGATTCCTGTGCAGGGAATCAATTCTGTGTCAAGTCTACTGTGACAAGGACTCTGGCTGATTCTATTCCCCCCACATGCCCTCATGTGCTCACATTCAGTCATTTGACCTGTGAGCCTCTGAGATCTGTCAATTGGAACTTTTGTATATTTCTTATGGGAAAGTAAAATGCTACAATGTGAAAAACAGCATAGCACATCCTCAAAAGTTTAATGTAAATATGTCTTCTGATCAAGCAATTCCATTCCTGGGTCTATACTCCAAAAATACTGAAAGTAGGGACTCATATTCTTGTACATCCATGTTCACATGACATATAATCACAATAGCCAAAAAGTGGAAACAACGCAAATGTTCATTAACAGATAAATGGATAATTAAATGTGTCATGTCCAAACAATGGAATATTATTCAGCCACAAGGAGCAATAAAATTCTGATACATGCCACGAGATGAATGAACCTTGAAAACATTATATTAAGTATCATAAGCCAGACACAGAAGGATAAATAATGCATGTTTCCACTTAAAAGAAATATCTAAAATTAGCAAACACATAAAGACAGAATGTAGTTTAGATGTTATTACCAAGGGCTGGAGTAATGTGTGAATAACGAGTCTATACTTCATGAATATACAATTTATGCTTGGGTATCTAAAAAATTTTGGAAATAGTGTTGATAGATGCACAACGTTGCAAATTTACTTAATGCCAGTAAGTTGTGCATTTGAAAATGCAAAAAATTTTAATATATAAAATATTCCACTACACATTAAGGTATATACTTAATATCCGAACTGATGTTATCCAAATTGCCCAAATTTTCCAGTCATACTATTTCAAAATGTCATCAACTTTTCCATTGATGAAGCCCAAACAGTGTAATCCTTCCATAAGCACATACATAATGTTCACATTAGGCCTCATATAGGATTGTGATTTCCAGGACCTAACCACCCCCTTCTACACAGAAAAATACATTTCTATCAAGAAGCTGAACATTATTAGTCCGCTAAATAAAGATAGATGTTGGAAGAAATGATTAAATTTCATGTAGAGAACAGGGTCATATGATCACAATCAATTAGAAAAAAAATTGTTTTTCTTGTCAGGCGAGTGAAACAAAACTGAGAGACACGAGTATCACTGCAAATGAGCACAAAGGGGCTGAAAGCTGGGAAACACGAAGACAAAAACAAAGAGGTGTCCACCAGCCACCGGCCTGGCATGACAAATAGAGTCATCCACATAGACAAGTGAAAAAGAGAAGACAGTGAATAAAAGGAGAAAAAGGAGCTGACGAGGATCAAGATGATACGCGTGGCTCTGTCCTCGTGAGATCGGCTGTTGGTGCGAGTGTGTTGGACTCACTGCCTGTGCCTGTGCAGGAAAAGGACCATGGAGCCACTAGCCCAGACCATGAAGCCCAAACACATAAGGTCAATTGTGGAGAATATGACTACAACTGCAAACTTAATCAATCTGTCTGTATCGAGTGTGGAACAGTATCCATAATTTATTTTCACACTAAAGTTTTCAGTGTGCATTGGACCAGTTATATTGATAGGAACAAAGATATTCACCAAGAGGTGCACGATCCGGCACAGGACACAGCAGACCCCAATGCACTTTGGGGATCTGATTCTGAGCTCCATCCACCTAGAAAAGTTGGGGCAAAGTTTAATTATCTGGTAGACACTGAGGAGGGAGGTGGTGTTGAGGCAAACCCCTCTGGCTACTCTCTGGAAATAAAAGAGAAGTTTACATCCAGTCTCATACAGGAAATAATACGATCCAAAGGCTGCCATTGTATGAGGGAGCCCTCTG
>NW_011889304.1:9548-11354 GCF_000151845.1 Pteropus vampyrus | reverse complement strand
CACTTTGGGGATCTGATTCTGAGCTCCATCCACCTAGAAAAGTTGGGGCAAAGTTTAATTATCTGGTAGACACTGAGGAGGGAGGTGGTGTTGAGGCAAACCCCTCTGGCTACTCTCTGGAAATAAAAGAGAAGTTTACATCCAGTCTCATACAGGAAATAATACGATCCAAAGGCTGCCATTGTATGAGGGAGCCCTCTGCATAAAAGCACCAAGGAGTTGGCTAAGCCCAGTTGGTTGAGAATGATGTCACGTTTCCCGTGAGCAAAGTGGAGTTATAAAGACAAAAGAGGAAGGAGTTTCCAAGGATTCTTACTCCTATCGGAGTGACTAAGATAATCCCCATTTTCCACTGGGCAGAAGCCATCACATCAATGTCAATGGGAGATTGATTTTAATTGGAGCCATGTGAAGGGCACTTCAACCAACAAAAAGAAATATGTTACCGTCACCATCATGCCTAGTACCCTCCAGCGCAAAGCTTAACTCATGCTTTTCTCCACTTCAATGGGCATTACGTAGGTGTGCTTATGGGCGCAGAAGCAGATCGTGGAAGGTCTACTTAAACACGCTTCAAATGTCTATCTATGGGAACCAGATGAACGCATCATGACCCATCTGCACAACAGTTTTCCACACCCATAAACTGCAACAGGAGGGCCTCTACACTCTGATCTACAGAACTGGAGACATTCTGAAGTGAAAAGCCAGGTACAAAACTGTGCAGAGGATGCTAAAGTTTATCCAAGTACACAGTGGAATGAAAACTGAGGCACAGCACATAGAATGGGGCTGAATGTAAGCTAGACTTTTAAGAAAAATATCTTGCCATAGTGTTTTATTTGTACGAGTGGACAATCATTCATATAGTTATTAAACAATATTAAGCACATCGAAAATTTTAAAAAGACTAAATTCAAAGTTTGAAAAATTTATTGATATCCACTTGGTCTCCATATATAAAATAAATGCTGCAAGTGAATTGAAAATACAGAATTTTGACTGTATATCCCTAAGGTAGATATATGAAGGCAAAACTACCTGCAAAGAAATCTTAAACTTTGTGCGCATATTTTACAAAAAGTATTGGTATGACACTCTGGAAACAAAGGTATTAATATAAATGGGAAATAAATACTTCTGTGCAAGACAAAATAACTGCAAATGTAAAGCCAAAAAATTGGAATAAAAGTCTAAAACCTACAGTCGATAGGAAAAATCATAGTCATGCACATAGTATTTGACCTTAAACTCATGCGTATTTCATTTCTCGTTTCATTGAATAAATCTAGAAATTATGGACAACCCTACAGCAATGCCTAATTCTAGCACCCGGTAATGGACTCTTAATACAGTTGCTCACTATAAGAAAGCAGAGTGTCTTGGGGGCAAAAAAGCTTATTCCAGGTCGAGGGCAGAATGATCCCAAGATCATTCTGAATCTTCTTGGTATAAAATAACTGCCAAGGTCAATGCTAGAAGATGTGAGGGAAACAAGTCATTATTCTGAAAACTGCTGAAGGGCAAATATCAATGGTTTCTC
This sequence comes from Pteropus vampyrus, assembly GCF_000151845.1. Taxonomy (NCBI): domain Eukaryota; kingdom Metazoa; phylum Chordata; class Mammalia; order Chiroptera; family Pteropodidae; genus Pteropus; species Pteropus vampyrus. The sequence continues at coordinate 9,811 of NW_011889304.1, read as the reverse complement.
TGACAACAGCTGGACGAACTATTTGGCATTAAGAAATCTCTGTGCAGGCACACAACCGGCCTGTTTTGGATGAGCCCTGTGGATGTCACATAAAAATATTTTAGATCGTGGGTAAAGATACAGAGATACAAACTGAAATATTAAAAAAAAAATAAATTCAATAACATTTTAGGAGAGACTTTCTTACAAGGACAATTCCTTCTTCCAGATGCACTGATGTTTCAGTATTGGCTGATGAAGTGGAGGACATTCTTCACATTGAG
>NW_011889304.1:0-8733 GCF_000151845.1 Pteropus vampyrus | reverse complement strand
CTATAATGGTGCTGATAACACCAAGGTCGCGGGTTCTACAAAACAAACAACCTGTAAGGCCAGTGGTCTGGAAATTCCTCCTCCGTTGGAGCCCCCCACCCGAAGCTCCCCCTCCCATCCTGAGTCACGAAGTACACGTGAAACCTCAGACAAAGGAATCATGCGCCCCTTGCATGGGCACTGCAGAAGTATGTAAGCTGTAATAAATCTAACCAAGGGGAGATCGTGCTTTGGATCTGTTGTATGCTTCACGCTCTCCGCTGTCAATAAATTCTCCTTCCTCTAACAGTTGTCTGAGCGTCCAAATTCCTCCTTTGGGTGTCGCTTCCTGCAAGTCACACTTTAATACCCAGACCCTGGGTACCATTTCTTAGATTAAGTGGTAATATAAAGGGGTTTTAAAAAGTTCTTTTCCACCCCGTACTTTGGCTATATGCACGGATTTTGCAGGTTAAACTGCACGTTTGACAGTTTTCTCTGACATACAAGATGCATGCTGGATTCTACCTGGCATTGTAGGAGTACTGACGTCACAAATAGTTAATATGATCGTCAGGCGTCCATCCAGTGCTGGATCTAAGTTTTGTATCTTGAGTTCATGCATTCAAAGTCTTCCCTGTAAACTTTCTTTCCACATAAGTCTTAATACATTTGGTACTGAGGGTTAAATTCCCAGGATGAAAGGTTGGATCAAAGAGTTATGGACCTGTAGTGCAGCTTGCGAGCGGCGGTACTCTCTGGGAGCCGTAGTTGCCAGGGAGATGTGCGCAGGCGCAGGTTGGCTCTCTTAAGGGAGATTGCGGCGGCAACCGCGTTGGAAGAGATTTCCCAGGCTATTGGTCGCCAGTGGCGGGGCCAGAGGCGGAGGCTGCGGGGACAAGCAGAACCGGGGGTCCTGGAGCGCCATCCTCTGAATACTCCCTTCTGGGAGCCGGCATTCCGAATTGTTGTGGGACTTGTAGTCCTGGCGTCCAGCCGCGCGTTGCTTTCTGGGTAATGTCGGCGGTGAGCTCTGCGCGAAAGTGCGGTGGTTCCCCATGAGAACGTCGCGTCCGAATTGTCTATGTCTGAGGTTCGAGTCCGAGTCTGAGTCCGAGTCTGAGATCGGGATTAGCTCGTTTTTAGCGTTTCTGCTAGAATACTGGGAAGAAGAGGGCTCCCGTGCAGGCTAAAGCAAAAAAGATCAGTGGGTTTATCTTTGCACATGCCATATGTTTATTCCAAGTGAAACTGGCATATCCCTCACAGAAGTGAATCCGTGTTTCTTTAAGCTGCTTTCATTTGAAAAATTAATCCATTAAAAGTATTTTAATGGTTATGTGCAAGGGTCTTGTGCTTCGGATATACATGCAACCTGCCTCAGGGTTACTCTCTAGCATGTGAACCTGTTTACTCACCATATCTCGTCACCATAGTAGTTTTATTTATTTGTAATACTTGTGGTTCTCTCACTTTATCGCCTGCTGGGACCAGTATCTTTTCATCTCAGTCCTTTCTGGATTGCTCCATGTACATTTGCCCCAAATCTCTTTGGTCTCCTCACTATTTTATTGTCCTCAGAACCTTTATTTTGTACTCTTTGGAATCTTTCTGATGCTGAATGGGGCACATTCCCCTGACTGAGGGTCCTTGGCTTTGTTCAGGTAAGAATTCAAGAGTGAGCCGTAGTTAAACTGTATTAGAGAAAGAACAATGCTCCACAGAGGTGTGGTCTCCTCTCAAAGCTAGAAAATGCGACCCTGAGCGTCCTAAGAGGTGGGTTCATATGTTTTTTAGTTTCTATGAAAAATTACTGATTATAGGGAGTAAAGAATGGAATGAATGGTTGGGTTTATCTTTGACTTCTACAAGGTATAGCTTAAAGTCTTTGTTTTCCTTTTATGATAAGGTTAAATGTTAGAGATGGGTAAATAGTTGTTAGTAATCTCTACAGGAATCTTCTTTTGTTTTGTGGGTTCCTCTTGTCTGGCTGCATGGCTGATGAACCAGTTTCCGTGTCTAACAGCACGTAGCCGGCTCTGAAGTCCCATTGATTTAATGTTTAGTCAATTAGTGTAGATCTCATGCCTCTTACCTATATTATTTCCACAATTTCCCCCTTTTATTGTCTTTTAGTGGGTTCTATATCAAAAAATGAAAATAAAGCCTCAACATTAAAAGATATAAGAACAGACAAAAATAGTGTCACTCTGAAAAATCTTTTAATCGACCGATGTAAAATTTAAAGAATTTTAATGACTTCGAGCTTCATATTTTTTCCGCTGTCTTTTAGAATCCCAAACATGGGACTTTGGACTAGCATCTGAAGTGAGGGCAATTTTGTGAGACTGAGTCCTAAAACCTATGGAGTCAGATGTTGACAGCAGGTAGTGTCAGAATAGGATTAAATTGTAGGAAATGCAGTTGGTGTCAGAGAATTGTAAGTGTTGTCAGAAAACACCCAAGTAACCACCTGAGGAGTTGCCAGTCTCGATGGCCACTTGTGCTACTTACATACTGTGCCCTATAAAAAGAGCTCCTTAGTTTATGGATGGCAGTTCCAAGGTAAACAGATGGCATCATCTTTGGAAGTTGGCCACTCTTACTGAAGACAGAAAATCAGTGGGATAAATCAGCACAATGGGCTAAATTGTATGCTCTTTGCCTCTATGCCTGGATTTTTACCAACTCGTGGGCGATGACCAGTGGCATGGCCCACTGGCCTGGCCTTGTTAGACAGGCAAAGTCAATATAGCCTATTAAAGGGATGCCCATATAGAGCACAGCACTGTGGACATATGCTGTGGTTGATTGCCCCCCACCCTGAATGGACACGTTTAAGCTCTAAACCCCAATGTGCTTATATGGAGAAGAGCCTCTAAGGAAAACTTTAAGGTTAAATGAGTTCATAAGGCTGGGACATTGATATGATAGCATTTCTGTTCTTATAAGAAGTGACACCAGACAGCGCTATAACACTTTCTCCTCAGCACCCTCTTCCCACCACTCCTGTCTCTCTCTCTGCCATCTGTGGAACTGGCAAGAAAGTGGCGATAGTAGTCCTATATTGTAGTCGTATCTATTGAACGAATACAATTTTTTAGAAAATGAACATTTAAATATTAAAAGGAAGATCCAACATGCCCACTACCATCTTTAAAATATTTGCTTCACCATCATCTTCCCTTTGACTCTTACTGTTGTAAAAGTGGAAATTCTCCAGTTTCAGGGAGGTGATATCTCCAGGCGCCAGCCCCAGGAGAAGCGCAACATTCCAAAGTGAAGATGATAAAACTGTCTACTAGGCCCTATTTGATCTGAGAGTTCCCCGGATACATTTAACTTTGTACAAAACGTTAACGGCTAACTTCTGCTTCTTGTAATCTGCTTTTTCAAGGATGTAGTAGGAGGCTTTATAAGCTGCCTCCTCTGGAAGCTTGGGGCTGATTTCTTCTAACCCTGCGTGGTAGTGAGTCAGTCGACGACCAGCTAATAAAGGTTCATAATTAATCTCGATTGGCTCCATGGGTTTTAGAATCGTTCGTGCCATAACATTGTGAATTTCCTATTTAATGTTGCCACTCTTTCTTGATCACTGCATTTTTCATCATTCAGGTTCTGTTTGTTTCCACATTCTACAGAACATAACAACCTTGGAAAAACTAAAGATTTTAATAACGATTTTATTTAGTGATCTTTCTCTCCACTAGAAATTATGTTCCAGGTTTTATACAGTGATTCAGTAGAGCTATTAAAGTGCTCAGCCATTGTAAGAACCCAATGACTGCGAGAACACTGAATGCATATGACATCACAGATTTCTGTTGATCTGTTTATTTGAATCACCCAACCATTCTTTCTATCATATCTCTTTTTATCTCTCTTTATACCTCATTTGCTGTTCTGCCTTCAATTCCAGTATTCTCAATGAACTCAGGAGTGGAATCGTATTTCGAGACAAACTTTTAGAATGATTGATAATTTCGGATAACGAGGTGCTCAGTTTCATTCTCTCACTTATTAGATCTCAATGTTCTCTGTCTTGCTTAGTGTTCTCTGAGATTTTTTTTTCTCCAATGTTCCACAGTTAAGTATTTCCCCACTATTTCTGCAATTTTCAATAGAAAACTTTATAATTCACTATTAACTGCTTTCAGTAACTTGTTCAATCTGCAAGTGTTTTTCAAAGATAATCTCAGCTCCCTATGCAGACACTGTCACTGAAATTACAAGTGACATAATAATTACTTCCCAACAAGGAGATGACATCATGGTGTCCCTAACATTTATTTCAGGTTCAGATGTCCCTTTCTATACCTGCACAGGTGCTGCCTGGCCACACACTCTCTTGATTGCAATTGTCATTTGGTAAGTGTCTTTTTTTTAGACGGGTGTCAGATTCATAGTAGAATTATTCACAGAGAATTCAGTAAAAAACGTTTATGTGTGTTTTCTGGTATTGGAACACAAATGTATTTTGCATATAGGGAAGAATGACCTTTCCTGAGAACACCCGATGCACTACACCCCTTTGCTCACCTGCTTTAGGGCTGCTTGACCCCTCCCCTCCCTCATAGTTTCACAGATTCTGAAAAATCTTTTCATTTTTCTCTGATTAAAGATGCTGAACCTCACAGCGTTCACTCTAAAGCCTTCATACCACCAACTGATTCCCAGCGGTCAGATGCTGCAGCTGAGCTCCCAGCTCTGAGCAGTTGCCTGGGGTCTGAGCACAGGGGTTGATCTGTGCACTTGGTTTTGTTATATTTAGTTGTGAGCCTGTTGTGCTAATGGTGTCTGTAACGATCTAGCTCTCAGATTGCTGCCATCAGAAGAGTGTTAACGTTTACCTCCTATTTGGAGACCTGAAAGACTCATCATCCCCTCATTTAAGGAAATGAAACGCTCATTTAAAGTACACTATGCTTAATGTTTGTGGAGTTTTAAAAGGGGGATAATAGTCAGACTTCACTAGTCTTAACATAATAATATTACCCTGGCATGTAATGTAACGATATTAAAAGTGCCTTATTATTCTATTAATCTCTTGCTCTCTCTACCCTCTAAGGTGTGTGTATAGAAAACTAAAAAGATAAGAATAAAATAAAATTCTAACTGCAGAGTTGTTTAATCACAAGGTCCACATCTGCCTCTCTAAGAGCAGGAGTCACTTCATTTAGAGCCTCCCTTTGTTGCCCTAAACCCTATGATGAGAGGAATATCATGCTCCTTTATTGTCATGTACTGCTGAAGTCTTTAAGAGCTGAAATGATTAATATCCACAGCAGTTTCCAGGTTTACAGGATCCTAATGGAGACTCTCTCTTTATAAAATGTTATTAATTCCCATACTATGTCTTCTTTAAGTGTTTTAAATACAAATTCATTTTGTGATGTCTCTTTGAAAAGATTCTGAATTGTCCCTTTCCCCTTTCTCTTAGTTTACTTCCTGTCCTAATTCTATCATATTCCATTAGTTATGCCCCAAATTTCTTTTTCAATCTTGTTTTTAAAATTATAAAAATTTAAATTTAAAAATGATTAAATTTCACTGAGACATTTTAAACAAATCAACATATGTATAAATTTAAGATGGATATATTTTATAAAGCATTTACTCAATCCTAAATTGCACAATCAGTTTGGAAAACAAGATTAGAAACATATCAAATGTTATATATTTAGCACTCTAAACAGCTTTCAAAACGTTACCTTAGCAGGTGTTTTGTATCTTTTCATGAGATGGTCTGTCAGGTAAAACCAACCACAGGAGGGGACATGGGACAGGCCCTGGGAAACAAACTTTCTTATACTCACAGGTCCTAGAGAGACAGAGTCACCCATGCCATAAGGGGCCACATGGAGGGAGCACCAAGGGAGAGGTCTCACCAAGCAGGTGGAGAGGAAAGAGAGAGGGAGAGAGAGAACGAGTCCATGGGCTAGTCTCATACAAGGGGTCAGGGTGGAGTACAGATGCAAAAGTCATGAAGGGATTTCATTAGAACATTTGAACGTCCCTTGGGCATAGTCAGTATTGACCGTTGGCCATAGAAAGCCAAGAAAGGGAACATGTGGCAGGGAACGGCCCTATCACGCTGGTGCACCTGGTCACCTGGGTGGAGTGTTCAAACCCTATTTTTGAGAATGTTGAGACAACAAGAAAACATAAAGTTTTAGAATTTACAATACAGAAATCATTTTTTCACACCTAAAATTTTATTATATTATATTATATTATATTATTTATTTAAATTGGCTTGAAGTATACAGTACATTGGTCAGACATCTATAGAGTTTGTAAAATGATCCCCCCAATTGCTCCCCCCTCCCCAGACCCTTCACCTAGCCAACGTATTAATGCTAACTGCATTCCCTATGCTGTGCTCCCCATCCCCGTGACCATCCATCAGCTACTAATCTGTACTTCTTTAACCCTTCACCCCATTCTCCCAGCCCCCCAAACTCCCCTCCCCTCTGTCCATCATCAAATTGTCCCCTATATTTGTGAGTCTGTTTTTGAATAGTTTGTTCTTTTTATTCCTTAGATTCTGCGTATAAGTGAAATCATATAGTGTTTATCTTTCTCTGTCTGTCTTAAATACCTTCTAAATCCATCAAAGCAATATCGTTTTCCATCCCCTTCCTTTTCATATATAGGGGTCTTGTTTTCTTATCCTTTCAGCCACTATCTTTTGGTTGGAGCACTTAATTCTTTTCCATTTAAGGTACTTATTGATAGGAATGTAGTTGTTACCATTCTTAATTCCTGTTTTTGATACATGATTTTTCGTCTTAAAGAAGACCCTCCAACGTTTCTTGTAATACTGTCTTGATGGCGATCAATTCCTTTAGCTTATTTTTGTCTGGAAAGCTCTTTATCTGTCCTTCAACTCTAAATGATAGCTTTACTAGATAAATTATTCTTGGTTATAGATCCTGGGTCTTCATCCCGTCTAATATTTTTTTGCCAAGCCCTTCTGTCCTGCATAGTTTCTTTTGAGAAATCAGCCGCCAGTCTTATGGGTGTTCCCTAATAAGTAACTATCTGTTTTTCTCTTGCTACTTTTAATACCCTTTCTTTGTATTTAACCTTTGGCATTTTAATTATGACTTGGTGTGGGCCTCTTCGGGTTCATCTTTTTAGGGACTCTGAGTTTCCTGGGGGTTTATGTCCATTTCCTTCACCAGGTTAGGGGAGTTTTCCATCATTATTTCTTCAAACAGCTGTTCAACATCTTGACTTTTTCATTTACGCCGATCAAGAAGATATTTGGATCCTTAATAGTGTCCCATAGGCTCCTTAAATTATTTTTGTAGTCTTGGCATCTTATCTCTTGGCATTCTGATTGCATGTCCTTGGCTTTCCTGTCCTCTAGCTAGGGCATTTAATCCTCTTCTTTATTCATTTCATTTATTCCTTTGTTTATTCCATTTAATATACTTCTCATCTCAGATACTGTGTTCTTCATTTCAGACTTGTTCTCTTTTATACTTTCCATTTCCATTTTTATGTTCTTTTAATCACTTTGTTGAAGTTCTCACTGAATTTATCTACACTTCTCAAAAGTTCATTGGGCATCTTTATAACCAGTGTTTTGAACTGTGTATCTGTTAGATTACTTGACTCCATTACATCTGGATCTCTGTTCTGTTCTCTCATATGGTTTCTGCTTCTTTGTCTTCCCATTTTGGCTGCCTTTCCGCATCTGTTTCTATGTGCTAAGGAAAGCTCCTAAGTCTCCTGGTCTTATTAGTGTGGATTTGTGAAGTAGGTGTCCAGCAGCACAGTTCTGAGAGGGGTTCAGCTGCAGGCCAGATTTAGTCCAAGCCTCTACCCCTTCGGGTCAACCTGTTAAGATTCAAGAAACAATTCACAGATGCTGTGCTTATAGTTGCCTCAGAAGGCCACACCAGAAATCGAGGCCAGCTGCCTCCAGTGTGAATCTAGGCGCCGCTCAGCAAGGAGCACCTGACTCGCTGAGGATATACCTGGATGTGGCGTGGGTGGGGCTGGGAGTTGGGGGAGGTGGGGATTCAGGGAATCCTCTGGGCGGAGTGACCTCTGTTATCCAGTTTGATGATATCATGGCTATGGCAACATGGTGTCTGCACACTGGGAGACAAGAGGGCTCAACAGGGATCATTGGAAAACGCTGGCACTTCTGTACAAAGCAAGTCTCCCCTCGAACCACACTCTGAAAATGTCTCTCTGTAAGTCCCTGGTGCCCCCTGCGTGCAGCCAAATAGGCACTGGTGCTGAGAGAGAGCAGGTCCATCACCGTGAAAATCCACTCATGGACGCGGCCCCTTTAAGAATCTTCTGCCGCTGCCGCAGCCTCCTTCTCACTCAGCCGCTCTAGACCGGACAGCCCCGGGTCCTCGCCCCATCTTACCCTCTGCCGTTGCAGGGTGATTTCTTCCTACTTGTATGGCTTGTTCATCTAGTTCGCAGGCAATTTTTCCTTGATGCTGCTCCTTCTTTCCGTCTCAATTTGGATTTGGTTGCCAGAGGGATAAACAAAACCCTTGTCATCTACGTCATTTTCTTTCTCCCAAAACTCATTTTAAAAAACCACCATATTGTAAATCATATTTCAGTAAGACACACCTGACTCTAAAATGAAATTTCAGTAACAATATGTGTATAGATGAAAATTTCAGTGTCGCTCTCATTGGAAATTGGCTTTTTCAGATATTTATGAAGAAAATGTTTATAATGTATGATTTCTTGTCTGAGTTGCCTATGTTGCAGGAA
>NW_011889303.1:697906-699352 GCF_000151845.1 Pteropus vampyrus | reverse complement strand
TGCCATAGACTGTGTACCACATAGCCGTTTGGGACCAGAAAGCCTCGTGTCATCGCCCCCTCCTACCTTCTACCATTGTAGGGTGATTTCTTATTTCTCAACATGGTTGTAGTACTTCTGTTCATCTAGATCCCAGTTGACTTTGCTTGCTGTTTTCTCTGTGTTTCTGTCACAACTTTGATGTGGTTGCAAGAGGGATGAACAAAGCCTCTATCATCTACGCCATTTTTTCCTCTCCCTGTTTTTTTTTTTTTCTTTTTTTGACTCCTATACTAGAAAGGGCAGAGACGTGTTCTAAAATTTTGCATCCCTTACCTTGCAGCCTTAGCCTGGTGAGTGTGCAAGTTTTACTATGGTGAGTTCAAAGGCTTAGGAAAAAATGGAATCCCATATTCTCCAGAAAGCCTACATGATTTTATTTCACTTATTCATTTATTCATTCCTATTCACTACACTGCTTGCTCTATATAGCATTTATTTGATTTTCACATGTACCAAAGATAGTTGGCTGCTCTCTAAATAGATTTTAAGAATCTTGTCACATAGTAATATGAAGGCATATACAGATGCCTTCCATATTCTCGCTTAATTTAATTTAAAAAAGGTGGACCAACAAAAACCTTCAAATTCCAGGAATGTCTGCTTAGAGTCGAAGAGAAAGAAGCTATCTTTTAAAATTCTATGTGTAAGCACTGCTTACTGTAGTATTGAATTACATTTGACCAATATAAGTGGTCATCCAGTAATGGGCATATCAGAATAGTTAGAAGACCTTTATGAAAACAATACATCTCCACTTATAGGTACCACAGTTCTCATTAATCCTAAAAAGAGAAATCTCCAGGATATGAAGGTATGTGTGTATATTGCATAATCTTTTTCATTAATTTTAGCTGAGAACATTTGACTTCTATGGTACTTTTCATATATGTCAATGGTAAACTCGTTTTATACGTATACATATATATATGTATATACATATATATGTGTGTATATATATGTATATATAGCACTAACATACATATATATATTCTAAAACAGTAGTGATAGAAGATAATGTCAATACGGAATAATTTTCATTCTTCCTAGTGACCCTGAAAGGCACTAGAGACCAATATGCCTATAACATTTTTTCAGCCCTGCTGTTTGTTTTTCCCAAGCCTTACCCTCTCTATTCACCTGGCTTTTGCCTTGAGTTTACTATCCTATTTTCTGTTTTCAATTCTGCAAAGTCTTCCACTTACTGTTTTCTGGATTTCATCTCTACCAGGAGTAGGAATTGACAAGATTCTTAACTGTTAGCTTATCTGTGCCCATTATTTCCTTAATACCTACTAACGAGCTACAAACACCCACAGGTACTTGAAAGTTAGAACATATATAATAACGTTCATTGCAAAGAGTAACAAAACTCTAAAATTTAAACATTCCACAGAAGGAAAATCA
>NW_011889303.1:697541-697856 GCF_000151845.1 Pteropus vampyrus | reverse complement strand
AGTTCACCTGCAGGTCAAGTTTAGGCCCAGCCTGTACACCTCCAGGGTACCTGTTAAGATTCACCAAGCAATCCACAGATGCTATGCTTAAAATTGCTTCAAGAGGCGACACCATAAACCGAGGAAAGCTGCCACCAGTGTAGATCTTGGGGTTTGCTCAGCAAGGAGTACCAGACTGGATGCACCCAAGGACACAACTGGATGTGGCTTGTGTGGGGCCTGATTACGGACAGGAGCATTTCCAGAGAATTCTCTGGGCAAAGAGACCTCTGTTGTCCAGTTAGAGGATGTCTCATCTATGGCAGCGCTGAGTCC
>NW_011889303.1:691429-693566 GCF_000151845.1 Pteropus vampyrus | reverse complement strand
TTAAGGTCCAGCACAAATTCTACCTTGTCCATGAAGCCACTTGCTTCAATAATGTATATAAGTCGAGAGAGAAATTATAATCATTAGGAATGAATTCTATAAGTAAAGGCACTTTAGATGGCTTCCACTCAACCCTGGAACCTCAAAACTAACAGATGTAGCATAGTAATCTCGGAAGCTATACATAGCAATAAACTGGTACATCTGAAGCTAGATAGACAATTTAGTGCCTTTCATAGATCTCCCTTACCAGGCCAGTGGCATTCCACTAAACCTCTTTGAGAGAACTCTGCTAATGTATTATTTTGATAATTGCTCTTGGTTGTAAGGAACATAATTGACTGGAAATATCTGGGAGTGCATGCCCTCTTTCCCATGGTAGCCCATAAGCCAGCAACTTAATGATGCAGTAATTTATAAAAAACAAAAAACAAAAAACAAAAAACATCCTGTTGTTACAAGGCAAAACAACTATGTAGTGCCATTCATACTCCAGTGCTCCATGTGAGATGAGACTGAAGCTACACTTCAGCAGAGCCCATATTTTTATCTGGCTTCTCCCTATGTCTTATTTTGCTTCTCTCTCATCCTTATAGTTTTCCCCTGAGATCACTGATCACAGAGTCTCAATGCATACACAGAAATGAGGATGATATACTTTATTATGCACACTCAAAACTTAAACAACACTGAAGTATAAGCATCAGGTTCTGAATGCTTGCCCAACTCTTACTCATTACTGCCGGTCATATAGTCATATATACTAATTTCTGACTATGAATCTTATTTTACTTGCTCTGTTGGGATTTATGCTTCCTGCTAAATGGCCCTGATTACTAGAGATGGGTATTGTTTCCTTATGAATCTATTTAGAGGAAAGTTACTGAATTCTAAGTTCATATCATTTATTTTCTCTGGATATATGAAATGATCTGCTAAAAACAGATGGAGCTGCATGTCACTACTGCTTTGTGTCTCCCTAAATCATTACTCCATCTTTGTTATTACCTTCATCCTCTACTCTTTCAAGTGCAATGTAAGTCAGCTACAGCAAGGATAACAGAAATAACTGTCATTTCCTGCTAGAAAATGGAGCTACAGATACTGCAGCCTCCCCTCAGTTATGAAGAAATTTGTACATGTTAGATTTTCTTCATAACACTTTTAAACATCTTGCTAGGTACAGTGACAAGAGCATTTAATCAATCATTCATTCAAAAAATTATATTGACTGCTCTTATAGTCCAGGCACTGTCCAAGGCTATGGGAAATAAAACTAACAAACAGCCGAAGATGTCTGACCACATGGAATTAATTTTCTAGCATCTTCAAAGCAAGAAGATAAGAAACTATGATCTAGCATTACTTAATAGGTCAAAAAATTAAAAGAGGAAAGAATATTTCAATAACCCTGTCAAGCAAGGTAGTCACCAACTAACCTCAAATCATTTAAACTCCATCTACTGGCTTCTAGTTAGAGAGAGGAAGATCAATAGTGGAGATGCCAAAAAAAGAGAAAGCAGAGACAAAGCAAGTAAATAAGGCTGGAGTAGGAATTACTTTTAAGGCCCATTGTCTTTAATGCAAAAATAATTCAGTATGATTGATGAAGTTTTTTTCTGGAAGAGAAGAAAACCTCTCATCTGATACTGATGATCCTTGTTATTCATTTTAATATCTTAACAACCACAACAGAACATTTCTATCACCTTCCAACAACTTCTCATGTGCATTTGCCGTTTATGCTTCCCTCTGCTCTGGCCCCAGATAACTGCTAATTTGCTTTTTGACAATATGATTTGCTTTTTCTAGAGTTTTATAAAGTAAAATCACATAGCATATGCTCTATTGTATCTGACATCTTTCTATTAACATAAATTTTTTATTCATGTTGTATCAGTAATTGGTCTCTTCTTTCTGCTATTATTCCAGTATATGGTATACCATGTTTTTACCCACTGCCTGTTCGTGGGCTTTGAATTCCAGTTGTTCCCAAACCTTTGGTAACATTTGTTATTGTTATTTAAGTTTAGCTATTCAATGGTTGTGTACTGGTATTTTATTTTAATTTGTATTTCTCTGGTGTCTCACGGTGTTAAGCATCTTCTCATGTGTTTATACTAATTTGTATATCTCC